>NC_045157.1:6466051-6553551 GCF_900700415.2 Clupea harengus
AAAACCACACAGGGTCTAGATGTTTCCAGCCACCAACTTTCTCACTATCAACAATGTTATTTATATCATGGTGTCACAGCAGACTGGTTGCAAACACCAGTGGAAACTTCACACATCTCTGAACCCCTCTCATTACAGAGACACACCAGGACCCTACAATCACCCATCACTAAGGCTCCAGCCTCACAAAGCACATTTAGCGATGGTCCTGGCCTTCTACTTCTGCTTGCCCACCTTAGTAATACTATTTTTTTATATATATTATATACTAAATTGTGTATTGTGTGTGAATCTGATTTAGTTTTGTGGTTGGGACAGGACAACAACATCACATTAACACTATGTTATAGTGTTGACAAAGCTTTAGAAATACATAACTATACATCAGTTTATTTACTAAAGCAAATGTTTTATCACATCTTTATTCATTATAGGAAGTTTGTGATTTTCTTTACTCAATACCATATTCATATTTAAATAATGAGCCTGTGGTTTTACATACTAGGCTGCAGGCAATTCATCTTGACAAGCAGAAAAGGCAGCCTTCTACCTTGGCCTTGATGACTGTATGCTACTTTATGATGTCCTTCTCGAGGCAGGAGGCAATAGAAATTCACCTAACAAGCTTATATACATGTAAACATAATAATTGTCAGACTTTAACATGAGTGTAAATGAATGTATTAGCAATAAGTTACACTGTATGGTACAACATTACAAATGTAAATGACCTCAGACTCCATTTGTAAAATGGTAGGTATTATCATTGGAAGGCATGTTTGCTGAAAACATTTCAGCAATGTTGTAATATTGTGTAGCAAGTCGACAAGCAAATAGCCACGATCTGGTATGGTTTTTAAATCTTTCTGTGAGGGAGAGACAGAGAGAGAGAGGGGGGGGGGGGAGAGAGAGAGAGAGAGATTTTATTTGAGGAGAACCAAAGTGAAGAGACAGCCTACTATGTCTGTGTGTGTGTGTGTGTGTGTGTGTGTGTGTGTGTGTGTGTGTGTGTGTGTGTGTGTGTGTGTGTGTGTGTGTGTGTCTGTCTGTCTGTCTGTCTGTCTGTCTGTCTGTCTGTCTGTCTGTCTGTCTGTCTGTCTGTCTGTCTGTCTGTAAGAAAAGGAGAGAAGAAGATGGAGTGAGCGTGAGAGAGTATGATTCTAGCAGCTGAGCTCTTGATTACTAGCGCCATCTTGTGATAGATCATTTAAGGTTGTGGACAGTGTCAGTGCAGGTTTGAGGTTAAAGTTAGGGAGCATCACACATAGCATCAGACCTTTGTGATTACATACATGGCCAGAGGCCATTAAAAGTATAACTGAGAAAGGGAAGATAAATATATCACCTGTACTTGTCAAACATGTGGTCATAGACTAAATACAATCTTAATTTAAGAGATTTTCTACTAACTACTGTCTATCATCCACAGACATGCGTACACACATGGGATACACTCCTCCAGGGGATCTCACTTCCTTTCCTCATTGAACTCAAGGCGAATATTAACAGAGGTTATCACAGGTTAACTCAGGATAAAGTTCACTCCTCTTTACACCCTTTCACAGTTGGCCATGATGGAGAAACCAAGTGGGGCCACACCCTGCAGTGACTTCTGCTGCAACATGGCAGTGGGCTCATAAATCACTGGGGACACGCTGAGCTCAGTGCCTGATCAATGACAGCTTACAAAATGGCACCATTGAGCCGGAGACACTGCCTGTTGCTGCTGCCACCACTGCTGCTGGTTCCTGGCTGGTGAACTGTGGATAGTCAACTGACCGACAGTCATTATCTGCTGTCCCATAGAACTGGAAGCATGTTCATTACATCAATACTTTCCTTTGTCTTGATCTTACACTCTTTGTGATTGACAGTAGATGTTCATTATTTCAGCCCCCCACACACCCCAACCCCCAACTCTCTCTCATCCCATATCACTGTGTGACTTTTCCATTTAAGAATCAATGCTGCCCCCTGTGCCTTTGACTGCTGTCTCAGAACATTTTGTCATTGCCAGAAGAGGGCAGCATGACCCTGTATTTAAGCACAAGGCCTTTCACAATAAGTGGCAAGCTGTACATTACAAGACCATGCTATAAAGACTGCATAGGGCCAACAGTATATCATTACTCACATGACATCCTATTTGTGTGCACTGTAGCTGACCAGCCAAAAAGATTAAGTCAATAAAGTAAAATACAACAAATGGGAATGATTTCATTTATAATCATCGATGGTTTTAAATGTAACAGTATTGTCTAATTTTGTGGGTATGGTTACTTCTAAACCCTTGCTGCTACTGTTTACCAGGACTAGTATAATGTGTGTGTTAGTAGTTAGTAGTAGTGGATACATTTTCCCTCATCGTGTTCAGCTGTATATATGAGGTAAACGTGGACTTGTTTACAGGCGAAACGGGGTGTTTTCAAAGTAGTTGTGGCCACGTCACAACCCAATAGCGATCGCCGATTTACCATGCATTTATCATATGAATAGCCGTAATTTGCTAATGGGTGGGCCATCACCGGTTGCTTTCACGCTCAGAGAGAGACATTTTCAACGCTTCAGCACTATTCTCTTTACAAAGTGCTCATTTATGTCTTAGTTTCAGGGTTTCTCGGGGTGTTATTGTTATGTCTGTAGGACAAAAACTCGCGGAGATTTTAAATGCAATTGCTAAAAATAGCTCCAACTGCCCCAGTAGAAATTATCCTGCAGGTTGTACAGTGATCCTGAACTTGACCTCCTGACCTCTGCAGCACACGGATCTATGTCATTTTTCCAGTTCTAACCCCAAAATACTGGTACTGAGTTTTACATTGGTAGGGTTCACTCAAACAAAACCCTGGACAGGTACATGGTGAATTAGCCTCTTATCCTGACTGCAGAATCCATTAAAGTTTCCACTCGCACATGTGGACCTACCAAGACCCCAATGCAGAGCTCATGTATGGGCAGCCATATGTGGACACTACAGGATGTGAAGAGAACACAGAGACCCAGAGTGTGCAGTCAACTTCTCTGAACATGGAGCACATGGCTTGTGCTTGAAACATGCATACTAATAAGGACTATAACAACATAGTGTCATGAATGTCAGAAAATCTTTTGGAGAGTCCATAATTCTGTTTCACAATAGACATTAATAGACTAAATCATGTTTGATACTATATGGTGAAAGGCCTTCAGAGAAAAGTTAAAAGACAACCTGAAACAGATGTGGTGATGTGGACGGGTAAACCTTTCCTCTGTGGTTCCTGTATCAAAGCACACAAACAAGAAAGGGTGACACTTCCGCCTCTTTGCCTGACATCATAAATAGCATCACTGTGGACACATCTCTTAGGTCCTGTAAATGCTCAGTGCAATTGTAATGCTGATCAACTAAGGCAAGTGTTAGACATACAATGTTTTTTGCATGTATTATTGTCGATATTTTATTTTATTACTTATACTTTTCAACATATACATCTCTATAGAAACCCAACTAGTCCTAGAAGAGGGTTGAAAGGAGAGCAGTTTAATTAAATTACTGATCACTGATTTTCTTCAATTCATAGAATGGTCTGCATATACATTGACCTTGAAATTATGATCTTGGTATATACCATCCTGTTGCAGATCACTACTGTGATTACAAGTAAGACCAAATCGTACATAAACATGAATGAAAATAATTATATTACTGTGTTTCTAAAGTTACTTAGGCTTCTTGTTGTTTCTAACTTTCCTTCTTTTCAATTTTCTCTCTATCCCCCTTTCTCTATATATATTCTCCCTGTTTGCTCTTCGGATGGATACCGTTACCAACCAGACACCACAGTAACAGTAAAGATAGGAGACAATGTAACTCTGAAATGTGACGCAGATTTAACAACTGACTTCAGGTCCATCTCCTGGTTTCACCTAAAACCACCAAAACATCTTCAATATATTGTAGGAACTTTTAAAACTTCAGAATATGATGGCTTTGGCAAACATTTCCAAGCCATCATCCGCGAAGGAATACATTATTTGCAGATTTTAAACACAAAAGATTCAGATTCAGGAATATATTACTGTGGTGCTATCTCAGGACTTGTGGTTAGGATTGGCAACGGGACTTCTTTGGATTTCGAAGGTATAATTTTTTTCCCTTCATTTCTATGTTATTATAATATTAATATAGCGTAATACAGTGCAATCCTCATATGTATTATTTTGACGCATCGCTAACGTAAGGGATAACGACTGCCGAGGTGTTCCGCTATAGTCCTTCGAAAGACAAAGTTTGTTTGGTTACATTTGATTACTCTTGCTAAACCTGAATCCTTTAGTTTGCTAGTTTCTCATTCTATGCTTGCTATGCTAGATTGCCAGCTTGCTAGTTCTCCAGACAACATGTTATTTAACCACGGAATTCATCTTTTTTACACCAATTGGCAAAATAACAGAATACGTTTATTTTGTTCATGTATTACCTTGCCTGACTACACACTCACTGTAATAGCCTCTATGAATTGTCAGCTTTTAAATCAACTGTTATTTTCTATGGCTGTTATAGTTACCATTCAAAGTTTCCAATGCACTGATAATGAATGGTGATTAAACTTTTCCACCAGATCTACTTGGTAGGTTTCCCTACCAGCCAAGAGTATTGCTCGTCTCAGGGGTATAAATACAATTGATATTTATTCACTATTTGTTTGCTTCTTTTGGATTTTGAAGATACTGAGTCGAGCTCTGAGAACGGACAAAAGCCGTCTTCTTGCGATATCCCCCCTAATAAAGGTAATACATAAATACAAATTCTGGCACTCTAACTGTTAAAACATGTAGGTTATGTCCTTAATCAATGTCCTGCAAAAATACTGTATATTTGTATTCGTGAATAAACCATAGATGAGTGTACAATTCCAAAGGGAAGGCATTGAGGGCATTCCGATTTAGCAAATGTGATATAAATATATATATATATCTATATCACAACAAGACAGGCTACTCCCTTTTGGAATGTAGCCTAACAACGTTTGGTAGAAAAAAGATTTTAGACTTTGTTTTGAACATTACTTTAAAGTAGAAGTTGGACAGAGTTGCCTACTCGAGTATTTTTAGTAATTGAGCAGCTAGATCAATTCTCGAGTTTCTACATCAAGTAGGCTACTCGTTCTTCAGGTGATACTAGTGTAAGAACCGAAAATGGGCCATTTCTAAATATTGTTAACTGTTTGTATTGATTACATTTTCCTTTCTGCTTTGTTTTGAGTTAGGGTGAGGCAGGTTTAGTAGAGAGTTGAGAGCAGAGAAGAAGAGTGTTTTGGATGGCGCTGGATATTTAAAGCGTTTCAGTTCCAAACTCGTCTATCTCCGTGGAATCATTCGTAGCCACGTAGCCTAGTAACCCCTCCCGCGCGTCTGAAGTTTTATACTAGCTCTGGCGCGCACTCAGTTTTCAGTTAGAGCGCGTGGTAAACAAGAGGAAGTGCTTTGATTAACCAGACTGTCGATGTGATAAAAATAAACGTGCAGTAATTGTGAGTTGTAGACCGATTTGTCAAGGAATTAGGCCTTCTTGTTTAAAAAAATATGTAGGCCTACTTGTGCAACCCCTAAATATACTGAACTGATGCCTGACAGCATAGATGAGGCCATCCCTTGTGGCATGTCCACAAAAACAGGTAAATAGTAAAAACCGTTTAGAAAATGTTTTTGATGCATGTATGTCCTTCAACGGCAGTGTACTGTATATTTGCATATATATGTTAGATATTGGGTAGGCTACATTCTTATTTTGCATGATATGAGATGTGCTGTTATGAGACAATAGTTTGTACTTTGGTCTTTCTAGAAAACTGGATGAACTCCGTGGTTGTTGGTTTGGGAGTGGCATTAGGTGTGTGTGTTGCTGTGATGACCCTTCTTATTGCTTCACATTTAAAGAGATCTGTGTGTGATCACTGCAAAGGTAAGCACTGTATCTTATCTACTGCATTTTATACAGACTGGAAGCCATTTTCATAATTTTACATATTGATCTTTATTTTTGTTTAACAGAGATGACTCCTAATCAACTGCACTGTAACAACCCTGTGCTAGAGGCACCTCAGGTAACTCAAGTGCTGTAATGTTTGCGGCTGGGCTTCTAATAACCCTCTCAGATATGCTATCATTTCATAGGGATGCCAATCTTATTGTAAAGTTTAAGACACATTGTTAAATGTTGGCATGTTTCAGTCTTTGAATTACTTAACAACAGCGGTCAACTAAAAACATAAGCAAGAAAGTTCCAGCGTCTACCTTTTGGCAGAATTGCCTTGCACATTTACATGACATGCATTTTCAGCGCTGAACTGTATATCACTATCTCCATAATAATATGTAATAAAATAATACATTTTATTAAAGGTATTAGGATTCAGGAGTTAGCTGGAAATAAACTGAACTTATTCTGAATTGACAGGGAAGTGATGCTGAGATGATGAACTACTCTTCTCTGCATTTTTCTACAAGAAGAAAGAAGAGGGGAGAAAAGAAAAAGGACTTGCAACCAGAGGCTGTTTACTCTGATGTAAAACATCTAAAATGACAAAGGATGAATATTCATTCATTGAGAAGAGAAGTACATTAGTGTGTAATTAATTTAATGTTAAAATATACCCTAAACGTATGGTTGTAATTACAAGACTGTCCACTGTCACATTGTCCAGATTAATGAAACACACGTATCTGATTTATTAAGTTCTGTTAACTCATTTCTGTCTGCATTTTAGTATTGTTATTCATGCTGATGCTTTTTCCCCTCATGAAGGTGGTCAATCAAATTCAACAGTAAATGGCCCAATGCAAATGTGGAGGACTTTTTGATGTGATGCTTTCTTAATATATGTATTTATTTCATAAATGTACTGTTAATTAGAATATGACAAATAAATATGAATTCAGAAAAATATGAATACATTTATTTGAAAGAGGATATGAATTGCAATGCTAACATGACAAGCTCTACTCAAATAGTGAAAGCACCTGCTGTTTTGGAAAAGTTTCCTCAGTAGCCAGTCCTGAATATACATTGGGCATCTGAGGCTGGCCTTATCCATTTGGTAAATGTCTTTGGAGCTGCTGGAAAACCACAAGATTGCTCCTTTGCAACCAAAAAAAAATATTTAAACGAAACTTTTGAAAATGAAAATGGTGGAGGGATATAGTGAGGCTGTGGTGTGTGATATATTGATCACTCTCTCTCTCTGTCTCTCTGTCTCTGTCTCTCTCTCTCTCTCTCTCTCTCTGTCTCTCTCTCTCTCTCTCTCTCTCTCTCTCTCTCTCTTTGAGGCCAGGCCCTGTCCTCCTACCCAACATCCTGCCCTCTTGTTTGTTTCTCAGAGCGCTGGTTGCTGTATATCACTCACACGCCATGGCTTGACCACAGAGGATTTTGAGCCCCAGCGGTTTAAAACAGACGGTATTTCCTAGAATCAGCCTCGCCTCACTACAGCCCACTGTCCTCAGACCTGCATGCACAGCAATCGACTAAAAGAGCACGGCTGAGGAGAACAGGGCAATACAACTGTCACAAACAACAAAAGAAAAGACTGCAGAAAGACTGGCCTCTAAAGAAAAAACCACACAGGGTCGAGAAGTTTCCAGCCACTAACTTTCTCACTATCAACAATGTTTTTTATATCATGGCGTCACAGCAGACTGGTTGCAAACACCAGTGGAAACTTCACACATCTCTGACCCCCTCTCATTACAGAGACACAACAGGACCCTGCAATCACCCATCACTAAGGCTCCAGCCTCACCGAGCACATTTAGAGATGGTTTTGGCCTTGTACTTCTGCTTGTCCACCTTATATAATATATAAAAAAATAGTATTACTAAATTGTTGTAAATTTAGTATATATATATATATTATACTAAATTGTGTATTGTGTGTTAATCTGATTTTGTTTTGTGGTTTGTGTTTTTTCCCTGAGAAGGAAAGTGAAAATATTTCAGCAATGTTTTAAATCTTTCTGTTAGGGAGCGACAGAGAGTGAGAGGGAAAAAAGAGGGAGATTTTATTTGAGGAGAGCAAAAGTGAAGACACTGCCTATATGTCTCAGTGTGCGTGTGTGTGTGCGTGTCTGTCTGTCTGTCTGCAAAAAAGGAGAGAGGAAGAGGGAGTGAGAGAGTAGGATTCAAGCAGTTGAGCTTTTGATTTGTTGCGCCATCTTGTGAAAGATCATTTAAGGTTGTGGACAGTGTCAGTGCAGGTTTGAGTATGTGGTTAAAGTTAGGGAGCATTACACATAGCATCAGACCTTTGTGATTACATACATGGACATAGGCCATTAAAAGTATACCGGAGAAACTGTCACAGAAAGAGATGCATCTTCAAATATGATAAATCACTGGGGACTTAGCTCAGTGCCAGATCAATGACAGATTCTGTTCTCTGTTCTATTTGTTTTGACCAACAGGAGTTCCCTCATAGGCAATAGGCCATTAAAAGTATTACTGAGAAACTGTCTCAAAAAAGAGATGGTTGCATCTTTAAATATGCCTGTCTTGTGTTAAGCCTGATCTCTCTGTTCTCTGTTCTGTTTGTGTTGGCCTCTCACTGCAGGAGTTCAGCAGCAGGATGTGGTGAGGGTCATTACGGGCTGTAAACTTGCCTCTGATGACTTTGATTGATTTTCTGTTTTCTCCCTTTCTGGTGTGTGACCACCTGTCAAAGGGTAATCGTGTCAAGGGTCTTTTAGGGTAGGCACAAAAAGGATACAAAAACTGTGATTTGTAATATATTTGCATAATTCAAGAAGGTGAAAAAATAAACAAAAAGACTAGTAATATAAATTGAAACAAAATATATTTACAAACAGCTGTATGTGTACAGCCAGTAGTCCAGTGTAGTACAAAATGTCCCTAAATTGAGACAACACAAAAGTAACAGCCTCACATTTCTGAGGAAGAAAGAGAAGAACATAGACTAAGCTCACCAACCAACCTCTCACCAAAGAAGCTCTCAGCACAGAAGCTTCCCAACTACCACCAGGCTAACCCTTTTATCAGGCCCTTCAAAACAATGACAACAACAGATATAGGTCACATTCAACTTTTTTTGGTGAACAAGCATGGTATGTATGCTATATGCAAAGACAGCTGAATAACAGTGATTCGACAGAACAACATTTCTCTAATAGAACGGAGATGGTAAATTAATTAACGTGAAGTGAAATGTTTGGCGTGGTTTCAGCGATATGTGTGCACCCATACTTACACCAGCCAAGATAAGGGGATGTACAATAAGGACTGTAGAAGTCTCCTTTGGCGGTTAAAAGTATAACAAAAGTCTGTTGTGTCTGCCATTAGGACGCGGTGAAGACACGCCTAGGAAATTCGGCATTACACCACTGCTACCAGAGATGGGAGTCAGAGGAGACTCGGCTGATGCCCGGCCGCTGTATAATCCTGGACCAGGACCTGCAGGTGCCCAACCTGGACGAGTCCTCCTGGGACTGAAAGTTCTGTGCTGAGCTCAGTGCCTGATCAATGACAGCTTACAAAATGGCACCATTGAGCCGGAGACTCTGCCTGTTGCTGCTGCCACCACTGCTGCTGGTTCTTGACTGGTGTCAGTTTGCTGTAGTCTCAGCCTTTAACTTGGACACGGCCGGAGCCCTGAGGAAGGATGGGGACCCGGGGAGCCTGTTTGGTTTCTCTTTGGCCATGCACCACCAAAGGTTAGATGAGTCCTCCTGGGACCGGAAGTTCTGTGCTGAAGAAGGCCGCCTGGTTGAGGGCAGGACCAAGGAGCGCTTTGCCTACTGCCAGCAGGGACTCTCCTGCATTCACCAGCAACAAGAACCTCCTTCTGTTTGGATCTCCAGGGGTCTACGACTGGAAGGGTATGTGTTAGGCAGTGTGTGTGTGTGTGTGTGTGTGTTAGGCAGTGTGTGTGTGTGTGTGTATGTGTGAGTCAGTGTGTGTTAGTGTGTGAGGATGAGAACGAGTACAACCCAAAGCTTGTGTCTGTCGACATCAGCAGTTATTTAGGTACACCTGACTTCCACTCATTTAACGAGGCGGATGCTTCATTGAAACTTCAAATTGCAAGTAATCTTATTAAGAGGCAGGGTGAAGCTAATGTCTTTACAGAGCTCTTTAGGTTCACAAAGTCCTTTAACGTAATGTAGCTCATATAAAACATGAAGCATGAGAGACTCCTGTCAAGCCGAGGGAAGTTCTAACAAGACTGATAATGTGGCCATATTACCTACTGTTAATTACCTACCTAAATGTATCCCCTTATCTGTTTATCAAATTGACTTCCTCTCCCAGTCTAGACTATCTTCGCTGTGGGACACTGCTGTAGTCTCTCCACCCGATCTACTTGTAGAAACCCCTGGCCCACATGCACCCATCATTACCATACTGCAGTACACTTATTCTACCCCATTCTCTATGCGAGCATTTATATGCAATATATAAAATTGCCACCACTGACATGTTTTTCTGTTGCTACTCTACTTACCCTTGTAACAGTAACCCTATGTGCACACTGTATACCCATTAAGCTGTTTTCGTATGTATCATGTACGTATGTACCATATGATATGATGTTTGTATGTACATCTACCACATGTACGTATGCTGTGTACATTTGCCCCGTGGAGGCTGTGCACATTTACCACTTGTTGTTTCCCCTCCCCTTCTGCCATACGACCCCCCTGCCCTCCCCCTTCCTATCTCTTCCTGGCCGACCTAAAGCAGATTGGTCTCTTCCTGATTAACAGGGAATCTTTCCCCTGTCGCCATTGTGCTTGCTCTAAGGGGGTCCTGGCACTGGGCTCTGTAAAGCACCTTGAGACAATTCTATTGTTTTGGTGCTCTATAAATACAATTTTATTTAATTGAATCGAATTGTCAACTTCAGACTGCAGCGATGATTGGAGATTTGAATCTGTCTCTGTTATCAATGCTTTCTTTTGTCTTGCTCTATTATTATTACTGTCCTTTTTGATTGACAGTAGATGTGCATTACTTCAGGCCCCACCACTCAAACTCCCTCCACACACACACCTCATCCCCCAACTCTCTCCTAATCCATGTCTCTGTTTCACTTTTCCATTTAAGACTCAATGCTGCCCCCTGTGCTTTTGACTGCTGTCTCAGAACATTTAGTCATTGCCAGAAGAGGGAGGTATGACCCTGTATTTAAGCACAAGTCCTTTCACAATAAGTGGCAAGCTGTAATTTACAAGTCTCTGCTATAAAGACTATGCATAGGACCAACAGTATAACATAGCACATTTCACATTATGGACTGAAGAGGATATATCTGATGAACATTGTATTTGTCACATTGTAATGAAATTGACTGTTAGGTTTTGCTTATGCCTTGGTTATGCATGAGCCCCATGCATACAGCCCATGTTAAACCCCTCTAGGTTTGTGAATATGGGCCAGGAAGTGTTGGCCTGGGCATGCAGTGCTGACCTACCAAGACCCCACTGCAGAGATCATGTATGGGCAGCCATATGTGGTCACTACAGGATGTGAAGAGAACACAGAGACCCAGAGTGTGCAGTCAACTTCTCTGAACATGGAGCACATGGCTTGTGCTTGAAACATGCATACTAATAAGGACTATAACAACATGGTGTCATGAATGTCAGAAAATCTTTTGGAGAGTCCATAATTCTGTTTCACAATAAACATGAATAGACTCAATCATATTTGATACTATATGGTGAAAGGCCTTCAGAGAAAAGTTAAAAGACAACCTGAAACAGATGTGGTGATGATGTGGACGGGTAAACCTCTCCTCTGTGGTTCCTGTATCAAAGCACACAAACAGCAAAGCGTGACACTTCCGCCTCTTTGCCTGACATCATAAATAGCATTGCCCAGCATGTCTGTCATTGTGGAGACATCTCTTAGGTCCTGTAAATGCTCAGTGCATTTGTGATGCTGATCAACTAAGGTAAGTGGTTACAGGTAATAAACATACAATGTTTTTTACATGTATTATTGTCTTTTCACCATGTACATCTCTTTAGAAACCCAAGTAGTCCTAGAAGTCACACTGTGAGAAGCAACGGGTTGAAAGGAGAGCAGTTTAATTAAATTACTGATCACTGATTGTTTTCAATTCATAGAATGGTCTGCATATACATTGACCTTGAAATGATGATCTTGATATATACCGTCCTGTTGCAGATCACTACTGTGTTTACAGGTAAGACCAAATCGTATATAAACATGAATACAAATAATTATATTACTTAGTTTCTAAAGTTTCTTAGGCCTGTTGTTGTTTCTGAACTTACGTGCTTGTTTCCAACTTTCCTTCTTTTACATTTTCTTTCTCTCCCTTTTTCTCTCTCTATTCTCTCTGTTTGCTCTTCGGATGGAAAACGTTACCAACCAGACACCACAGTAACAGCAAAGATAGGAGATAATATAACTCTGAAATGTGACGCCGATCTAACAACTGACTTCAGGTCCATCTCCTGGTTTCACCTAAAACCACCAAAACATCTCCAATATATTGTAGGAACTTTTAAAACTTCAGAATATGATGGCTTTGGCAAACATTTCCAAGCCATCATCCGCGAAGGAATACATTATTTGCAGATTTTAAACACAAAAGATTCAGATTCAGGAATATATTACTGTGGTGCTATCTCAGGACTTGTGGTTAGGATTGGCAACGGAACTTCTTTGGATTTTGAAGGTATAATTTGTTCCCCTTCATATCTATGTTAGTATAATATTAATATAGCGTAATACAGTGCACTCCTCATATGTATTATTTTGACGCATCGCTAACGTAAGGGATAACGACTGCCGAGGTGTTCCGCTATAGTTCTTCGAATGGTTACATTTGATTACTCTTTCTAAACCTGAATCCTTTAGTTTGCATTTTTTTCAATCTATGCTTGCTAGATTGCCAGCTTGCTAGTTCTCCAGACAACATGTTATTTAACGACGGAATTCATATTTTTTACACCAATTGGCAAAATGACAGAATTATGTTTATTTTTTTCCTGTATTACCTTGCATGACACACTCACTGTAATAGCCTGTATCAATGGTCAGCGTTTCAATCTACTGTTATTTGCTATGGCTGCTATAGTTACCAATCAAAGTTTCCAAAGCATTGATATAGAATGGTGATTTAACTTTTCCACCAGATCTACTTGGTAGGTTTCCCTACCAGCCAAGGGTATTGCTTGTCTCAGGGGTATAAATACAATTGATATTAATTCACTATTTGTGTGTTTGCTTTTTTTGGATTTTGAAGATACTGAGTCGAGCTCTGAGAATGCACAAAAGCCGTCTTCTTGCGATATCCCCCCTAATACTGGTAATACATAAATACAAATTCTGGCACTGTAACTGTTAAAACATGTAGGTTATGACCTTAATCAATGTCCTGCAAAAATACTGTATATTTGTATTCATGAATATACCATAGATGAGTGTAGAAGTCCGAAGGGAAGGCATTGAGGGCATTCCGATTTAGCATATGTTATAGCCTATATCACAACAAGACAGGCTACTCCCTTTTGGAATGTAACAACGTTTGGTAGAAAAAAGATTTTAGACTTTGTTTTGAACATTACTTTAAAGTATGAGTTGTACAGAGTTGTCTACTCGAGTATTTGAGTAATTAAGCAGCTAGATCAATTTTCGAGTTTCTACATCAAGTACTCGTTCATCCCGCGGATCTGAAGTTATACACTAGCTCTGGCGTGCACTCCGTTTTCAGTTAGAGCGCGTGGTAAACAAGAGGAAGTGCTTTGATAAACCAGACTGTCGATGTGATAAAAATAAACGTGCAGTAATTGTGAGTTGTAGACGGATTTGTCAAGGAATTAGGCCTTCTTGATTTAAAAAATATGTAGGCCTACTTGTGCAAACCCTACATAAACTGAACTGAGGCCTGACAGCACAGATGAGGCCATCCCTTGTGGCATGTCCACAAAAACAAGTAAATAGTTGGTGAAAGTAGGTAGATAGTAGATAAAACTGTTTAGAACATTTTTTTTATGTATATATGTCCTCCAACGGCAGTGTACTGTATATTTGCATATATGTTAGATCTTGGGTAGGCTATATTCTTATTTTGCACGAGGTGAGGTGTGCTGTTATGAGACAATAGTTTGTACTTTGGTCTTTCTAGAAAACTGGATGAACTCTGTGGTTGTTGGTTTGGGAGTGGCATTAGGTGTGTGTGTTGCTGCGATGACCCTTCTTATTGCTTCACATTTAAAGAGATCTGTGTGTGATCACTGCAAAGGTAAGCACTGCATCTTATCTACTGCATTTATACAGACTGGAAACCATTTTCATAATTTTACATATTGATCTTTATTGTTGTTTAACAGAGACGACTCCTAATCAACTGTACTGTAACAACCCTGTGCTAGAGGCACCTCAGGTAACTCAAGTGCTGTAATGTTTGCGGCTGGGCTTCCAATAACCCTCTCAGATATGCTATCATTTCATAGGGATGCCAATCTCATTTTAAAGTTTTAGACAGATTGTTGAATTTTGGCGTGTTTCAAAAAGTCTTTGGATTGCTTAACAACAGTGATCAACTAAAAGCAAAAGCAAGAAAGTTCCAGTGTGTACCTTTTGGCAGAATTTCCTTGCATATTACCTTGAACATGAATACTCTTCTCTGCATTTTTCTACAAAGAGAAAGAAGAGGGAAGAAAAGAACAAGGACTTGCAAACAGAGGTTGTTTACTATGATGTAAAACACCTAAAATGACAAAGGCTGAATATTCATTCATTGAGAAGAGTAGTGCATTTGTGTGTAATTCATTTCATGTTAAAATATGCTATAAATGCACAGTTTTAATTACAGCACTGTGGTCCAGATTAATGAAACACACTTATCTAATAATGGTCTGCATTCTTTTTGTTTGTCTTGTTCTCCCCCATGGTTTTACTGTTAACTCATTTATGTCTGCATTTTAGTATTGTTACTCGTGCTGATTCTTTTTTTCCCTTATGAAGGTGGTCAATCAAATTCAACAGTAAAGGGCCCAATACCAATGTGGTGGATGTTTTTTTTTTTTTTTTTTTTTAAGTGTGATGCTTTGATAACATATGTATTTATTTTATAAGTGTACTGTTAATTAGAATATGACAAATAAATATGAATTCAGAAAAATATGAATACATTTATTTGAATGAGGATATGAATTGCAATGCTAACATGACAAGCTCTACTCAAATAGTGAAAGCACCTGCTGTTGGAAACGATTCCTCAGTAGTCAGTCCTGAATATACAGTGGGCATCTGAGGCTGGCCTTATCCATTTGGTAAATGTCTTTGGAGCTGCTGGAAAACCACAAGATTGTCCACTCAAAGCCAAAAAGTGTAAAGGTTAAACTAAAATGAAAATGTTGGAGGCAAATAGTGAAGCTATGGTGCATTATATATGTGATGTATGTGATATAATGGCCCTCTTCTGTTTGACTGTGGTGAGGTAGTCCTGACTGTTATTTCATAGAACACACTGACTATGTATGAAGAGAACGAGGATAGTATCAGGAACCACTTTCGTGTATCTCTGTCCATGGTGCTGAAACAGCTCCAGGTTTCCCTTGGGAAGCAGCTACACTTGACTGTTCCCCTCGTACTTCTTCTAAATGCACACAAGTACTGTAGATTCTGGAGCATGACAGCTTTACCATAAAGAGAGAGCTTCTTAGTAGTACAGTGGTGTTAAACAGCAGTCACTATAGATAGTGAATATTGATAAAAGTCAAACCATGATGATCAAATTTGAATGTTTATTGCTGTTACTGCTTCAGGCAACAAGCCGTCATTTTTCAAAACTTCACGCAAGACAGGGTTTCACTGCTGAAGTATACCACTGAAATAGGGATGCAACAGTCCAATAGTCCAACAGTCCAATACACCCACAGTATGACTTCTGTCACTCGTTCCTAAATATTAACTTTTGTATTGTATTTTACCTCATCTAATGTCAATTTGGTAACTCTTGCCTTTCATAGTCCCCTAATTACTAAGTATTAAGTGCCAGTATTTACCTGGTAAATATATGATAAATTATAGTATGTTATTGGGTAATTACCACAGGTAATAAGTAGGTGAGTGCAGAGAAACCCCAGATGATTATTAATTCTCTAAGTTTGTCTTCATGTGTGATTTTTGAAGGCCTTAAACGATACTTGGATTATAGGACTGTGACTTCCTTTGTACAAAATGTACCACACCTTGTGGCAGTTGAGGTTTTGTTTGCATGTGTGTGTGTGTGTGTTTTTTTGTGTGTGTATGGGTGTGTGTGTGTGTATGGGTGTGTGTGTGTGTGTGTGTGTGTGTGTGTGTGTGCGTGTGTGCGTGTGTGCGTGTGTTAAACCACAGATACGCATGTACACTGTGTTCTTTTTGATGTTTCCACTCTGAAATGTTTTTTGTTGCTGACCTGATGAAACCCTTCTCAACCCCCTGAGAGAGCAAACGTGCTCTCGCACTTTTTAGCCGTCTCTTCCTATTATCATAGTCATTTCAGCTTGATTAGTTGTAAATAATAATTTTTTAAACGCATGCTATCAAATTCATAATGTTATACTAATCATTGAATTGTGATATTTTTCACAATAAATACAAATAAAGACAGACTCATACACAGTCTCTTGTGTGTGTATGTTTTTAAGGCACTGTTTTTCAAAATGGTGAAATTAGTACATGTTTGTAGTAGCCAATGTTGTATTTTCTGTGCACACACAGCACAACATTGCAACACCATTTGTTTGTGTTTTTACCGAATGATTGTTTTCCATAAGGACAGTTAGCAGACAGTTACTGTATGTACCACTGTAATGTTAAAGTGACACAATACTGATCTATGCACACCAACCTCTACATAAAGCGCTTTTATTAGTCGCTGAAAAAAGAAACACTTAATGTAATTTTGTTATGCTTTTGTTAACGCATTTTTAGTCGATGTATTTTTGTTATGCTCTTGATAATGCATTTGTTAATGCTTTTGTTACAATGCTGTAGTTGCACATTGCTCTCTCTCTATCTCTCTCTCTCTCTCTTTCTCTCTCTCTCTATCTTTTTTCTCTCTCTCTCTCTCTTTGAGGCCAGGCCCTGTCCTCCTACCAACATCCTGCCCTCTTGTTTGTTTCTCAGAGTTTCTGGTTGCTGTATATCACTCACACGCCATGGCTTGACCACAGAGGATTTTCAGCCCCAGCCGTTTGCAAGGACATTATTTCCCAGAATCAGCCTCGCCTCACTACAGCCCACTGTCCTCAGACCTGTGTGCACAGCAATCGACTAAAAGAGCACAGCTGAGGAGACCAGGGCAATACTACTGTGACAAACAACAAAAGAAAAGACTGCAGAAAGACTGGCCACTTAAAATAACCACACAGGGTCTAGAAGTTTCCAGCCACCAACCTTCTCACTATAAACAATGTTATTTATATCATGGTGTCACAGCAGACTGGTTGCAAACACAAGTGGAAACTTCACACATCTCTGACCCCCTCTCATTACAGAGACACACCAGGACCCTGCAATCACCCATCACTCCAGCCTCACCGAGCACATTTAGAGATAGTCCTGGCCTTCTACATCTGCTTGTCCACCTTAGTATATAATATATAAAAAAATAGGGTATATTAGATACTAAATTGTGTATTGTGTGTTAATCTGATTTAGTTTTGTGGTTTTCTGTTTTTTTCCTGAGAAGAAAAGAAAACATGAAAACATTTCAGCAATGTTGTAATATTGTTTAGCAAGTCGACAAGCAAATAGCCATAATCTGGTATGGTTTTACATTTTTCTGTGAGGGAGTGACCGAGAAAGAGAGAGAAAAAATAGGGAGATTTTATTTGAGGAGAGCAAAAGTGAAGACATTGCCTATTTGTCTCAGAGTGTGCTTGTGTGTGTGTGTGTGTGTGTGTGTGTGTGTGTCAGCATCAGGTCTTTCTGATTACATACATGGCCATAGGCCCTTAAAAGTATAACTGAGAAACTGTCACAGAAAGAGATAGTTGCATCTTTAAATATGCCTGTCTTGTCTTAAGCCTGATCTCTCTGTTCTCTGTTCTGTTTGTGTTGGCCTCTCACTGCAGGAGTTCAGCAGCAGGATGTGGTGAGGGTCACTACGGGCTGTAAACTCGCCTCTGGTGTCTTTGATGTAGTTTTCTGTTTTCTCCCTTTCTGGTATGTGACCATCTGTCAAAAGGTAATCGTGTCAAGGGTCTTTTAGGGTAGGCACAAAAAGGCAGCAGGGAGACAAACACTTTGTAATTTTTTATTTATTTGCCCTTCACCAGGTGCATATTCATGATCATAATAAGAACGTGAAAAAATAAACAAAAAGACTGGTAATATAAATTGAAACAAAAGATATTTACAAACAGCTGTATGTGTACAGCCAGTTGTACAGTGTAGTACAAAATATCCCTAAATTGAGACACAAAGGTAACAGCCTCACATTTCTGAGGAAGATAGAGAAGAGCATAGACTAAGCTCAGCAAAAAAACTCTCACCAAAGAAGCACTCAGCACAGAAGCTTCCCAACTACTACCATGCTAACAGTTTTATCAGGTAATTTACCCCTAATTGGCCCATACCATCACAGGCCCACAGCACAGGGTTAATCGAGGGTGAAACCATGTTCCTCGCAAACCTGCTCAAACCATACACTTGTCCCGGCACAGGAGCGCACTTCCTAAGACAGGAAAATATCCAATGCCGGCAAAAACCCACTCAACTTTGTTCGTTAAACAAGCATGGTATGTACATCGTCATTCTTTTTCATGTATGCAAAAACAACTGAATAACAGTGATTTGACGGAAACAACATTTCTGCAACAAAATGGAGACGTTAAATGAATGGACGTGAAGTGAAATGTTTGGCGTGGTTTCAGCGATATGTGTGCACCCATATGATTCCAAACACACCAGCCAATTGTGCACATTTACCACTTGTTGTTTCCCCTCCCCTTCTGCCATACGACTCCCCCCCCCCCCCCCCTTCCTATCTCTTCCCGGCCAACCTCAAGCAGGTGGCCCCTTATGTGCTGCGGTTCTGCTTAAGGTTTCTTCCTGATTAATAGGGAGTTTTTTTTGCCCCTGTCGCCATTGGAGAGCAGTTTCTTTCCAAGGGCCATCAGGCTTTTAAATGGACAGTGGTACAGTCTCGCCACTTTACACTTTACATGTTACAGTTTTGTACTGTTTGCACTATCAGTAATATTGCACTACCTGAAACCAGGCACATTTGATTTGTCTTTAGGTTAGTATAGGTATATTAGGTTAGTATATATATATATATATATATATATATATATATATATATATATATATATATATATATATTTATTATATGCTTATTATATGTGTAATCTATGTTCTATAGTACTTATATGTTATGTTATGTTATGTTATTTATGTTATGCTATGGTAGTTTGTTGTACGGTGTCTTGTCCTAAGAATTTCAGTGCCCAGTCTCACTCTGTTTTTCTGTGCATCTGACAAATAAATACTTGAACTTGAACTTGAACATTGTCCTTGTTCTAAGGGGGTCCTGGGACTGGGCTCTGTAAAGAGCCTTGAGACAATTCTATTGTTTTGGCGCTATATAAATACAATTAAATTGAACTGAATTGAATTGTTAACATCAGACTGCAGCGATGATTAGAGATTTTAATCTGTATCTGTTATCAATGC
The DNA here is from genome assembly GCF_900700415.2 of Clupea harengus. Lineage (NCBI taxonomy): Eukaryota > Metazoa > Chordata > Actinopteri > Clupeiformes > Clupeidae > Clupea > Clupea harengus. Next base: position 6,485,751 of record NC_045157.1, read on the forward strand.
TTTCTTTTGTCTTATTCTGTTATTATTACTGTACTTTTTGATTGACAGTAGATGTCTGTTACTTCAGCCCCCACCACTTAAACTCCCTCCCCACACACACCCCATCCCCCAACTCTCTCCCCTTCCATGTCACTGGTTGACTTTTCCATTTAAGACTCAATGCTGCCCCCTGTGCCTTTGACTGCTGTCTCAGAACATTTTGTCATTGCCAGAGGAGGGCAGCATGACCCTGTGTTTAAGCACAAGGCCTTTCACAATAAGTGGCAAGCTGTACATTACAAGTCCCTGCTATAAAGACTATGCATAGGGCCAACAGTGTAACATAGCACATTTCACATTATGGACTGAAGAGAATATGTCTGAACATTGTATTTGTCACATTGCAATGAAATTGACTCACATGATAGAACCAGCATCCTATTTGTGTGCACTGTAGCTGACCAGCCAAACAGGTTCAGTCAATACAATCAAATACAACAAATGGGAAAGATTTCATATATTGTCATCGATGGTTTTTAATGAATAAGTATTGTCTTTTAATATAACTCTATGTGTATGGTCACTCCTAAATGCCTTGTTGCTACTGTTTACCAGGACTGGTAGAATCTGTGTGCTCATACACCAATAACACCAGTGTTTAGTACTGCAGGTTCATACATACTACCAAAATAGTAGTGGTTTTACAGGATTACTGTCTACATCTCTCAAGAACCTTACTCATCATTAGTTTTCACCTAATCCTCTACAGACCAGTGGCCTGGAACTGTTTAATTCACATGTGTAGTACTCCTAGTGTGCACTATTCCAATCATCCACAGCAGTATGTGTGGATTGAAAGCTTGTTTATCAGTAACATCGAGCTTAAAGTAGGATTGATACAAATAGAAAATACTCAAAGCAATAATACAGTAATCATACTTACACGTTGATCTATGTCATTTTTCCAGTCCTATCCCCAAAATACTGTTTTGGTTGATCACCCCAGAACATTGTGTTGATGTGTCCCCTCAGAGCAAGCATGCCCAGTGTGAGTTTTACATGGTAGGGGTCAACTCAAACAAAACCCTGGACAGGTACATGGTGAATTAGCCTCTCATCCTGACTGCAGAATCCTTTAAAGTTGCCACTCAAACATGTGGACAAACCAAGACCCAGTTTACAGTTTCAGTACAGTTAGGTTTTGCTTATGCCTTGGTTATGCATGAGTCCCATGCATACAGCCCATGTTAAACCCCTCTAGGTTGGAGAATATGGGCCAGGAAGTGTTGGCCTGGGCATGCAGTGCTGACCTACCAAGACCCCACTGCAGAGTTTGTGTATGGGCAGTGTATTTATAGAATGGTCTGCATATACATTGACCTTGAAATGATGCTCTCTTTATAGACCGTCCTGTTGCAGATCACTAACGTGTTTACAGGTAAGACCAAGGTTAAGTAGGGAGTTGAGAGCACAGAAGAAGAGTTGATTAGTGTAAGAGTGATTTGGGTGGCGCTGGAGAAGTAAAGCGTTTCAGTTCCAAACGTCTCCATAGCACTATTACCTGCACCACGCAAACAGATTAATGTTAATTCATTTTAAAGTAAGGATGCCAATCTTATTGTACATTTTAAGACAGATTGATGAATTTTGGCGTGTTTCAAACAGTCTTTGAATTACTTAACAACAGCATTCAAAAGCTAACGCTTATTTGGATTACGTACATTGTATTGTATTAGTCTACCAATCAATGAAAGCATTATAATGTTTGACTAAAGGGGGCGGTTGGTCATTAAAAGGATAGAATTTAGAACCCTGGTAAATTTCCCCAGAGGTGTTTCCTTTTGTGGATTGATGTGGAAATGTTCTCAAAAAGTATGGAGCAGATTTGAATTTATTAGATACCAGCAAACAAGCTGTATGCTCATGTGCACTCAACAATTCCAATACAAATCTTTGATAACATTTTATTTGAAGGGGTGTGCATAAAGCCTGTGATGACACCGTCATAACCATGACATGACACCTGTCAGTGTTACCCAGTTTTTCCCAGACTATTGTAATATACCATGATGATATACCAAGGTGTTTGAGAAACATTGGGTATTATTATCAAGCTTGCAATACTGTAATACTGCAGCTGCAGATTTAGATTAGGGACAGTTGAAGTTCCTACATTTGCCTCATCATATTAGCTGTGTACACTGATCTCACAAGAAGGCAAAAACAAAGAGTTTATGAATTTAAGGGGGGCTTTGTCAATGGGATAAGGCCTATCAGATTGACAGTGACAAATAACAGCAGTGACTGAAGTGATGAAGACCTGAAGGCTGGGATTAGCAACTAAGCTAAGTGAGAAAGAGAGGGAAAGCACTGAGAAACGTGTTTGTTATTCTTCACACCCTATGAAAACACTGAATGGCTGTTGTCAGTGCCATAAGTCATATGTAGCACATAACAACCAACAGTAAACCTCAGAGAATAATGAGGAATTCTGCTCTCTCAAGAATAACAGAGATACCACGCCTGACCACTAGGGCTGGTGAGCTTAACCCATGGATCCATTTGCCCAGACTCATCAAATGTGAACTTCTGTGCCACCCTCCAGACCGGACTTTAACCCAGTGTATGAGATTGAAAGCGTTAACAAAAGCTGTGAATAAATCTGTGCCACATTGGGGTGAACTGGGCTTTTGCTTTGTATTACATGAATACACTCTGAATGTAACAACACATTACAGCTGTACCTGATAGGATGTATAAGTTATTGTAGTTGCTGAATCATCAGCACCCCTTCAGGACATTCTGGTGCATGACACTACTGGCATGAACAACTGCCTCATGTGTGGTAACAACAACTACACTACTGTATCCATAATCTATGATCACAGCGGTATTTTTGGCTTGCTGACATTTGACATGACTTTACACATCAAAGCTTTTTCATAACAATTTACTGAACTTCATTGAACACAAATATTTTCCAAGAGTGGTTACTAAAAAACTGAAATCTGGAAGATGGGCATCATGAAACAAAATCTATTTATGAACTCATTCTCTTAACCAGGCTTCACATGACAGTGTCACAGGAAGTGACAGTATGGTCTTTTTTTTAAGTGGAAACCTGCCGTCATTCTCTGCCTAGACACCCTCCACACACTGTCTGCTTTGCAGTGAAACATTCATGATGATTTGTAAAGTGTCTCAAACCATAGTGTTTATTTTCAGCATTTGGATGGCAGTTTGGCATACAGGCTGTAAGTAGAATCAGTTTTTTTACGATGGAATTTATTATTAGTATTTCTATTCTTTGTTGTAAAGAAAAATAAATTGCAATTCAATATTTTAAAGTGACAATGTATTATTACTTCCAGCTCCTGTAAACGAGGGCATCTCTCAGCCTACTCCAGTGATGATGGCTATGACCGGCAGCACTGTAACTTTGGAATGCTTTCTATCAGAAAAAACCCGAACTGATCCTATAGTTTGGTACAAGCAAAGTGTTGCCCAGATGCCGCTTCTTGTAGGATCATCTCAGCATTTTCTGCCTTCTGTACTGTACAATGAATTCAATAATAGCCGTTTCTTCATACACAATGGTTCTGTATCATTCCGCCTGTCTATCTCAAACATTCAGTCATCTGATGAGGCTTTTTATTTCTGTGGAGTCAGGATTGTGTATGAAATACATTTTGGAAATGGAACATATTTGCTTGTGAAAGGTACCCTCAGTACACACATTACCTGCATCTCTATATACTTTTGCTATCTCTACCATTGGAATATTGTCATGATATTAAAATTGCATTGAAAGCGCCCAACATGTATATGCTGATCGATGTTTGTGTGTATGAAATGATTTCCAGAAAAAGGTCAGTTGAGGTCCAACGCTGCAGCAGTGATCCAAGCCCCGGGATCAGACCCAGTTCACCCAGGTGATTCAAAGACACTGGAGTGTGAAGTTCTCACTGAGACCAGAACAGAAGACCTCAGAGTGTTCTGGTTCAGACCAGCTTCAGGAGATTCCCATCCAGGAGTCATTTACACCAACAACAGCAGGGGTGGTCAGTGTGAGGGTCGCTGTGTCTACAGTCTCTCTAAGAAGGACATCAACATCTCTGATGCTGGAACTTACTACTGTGGCATAGCCACAAGCAGACAAATACTGTTTGGGAATGGAACAGCACTCAGCATTGGTAGGTTATTGCCATTACTTTGTCAAACTAAATTTGTTGGTGAGGTTTGGAGATACGTAGCTGTAAACGTGTATCCAATTAATAGTGATGGTTTGAATTTTACAGCACAATCTTTTTAAAATTAAGAGTTATTCTGGCCTCAACAAGACTCGTGTGCTTTTGGTGTTGCTAATTCTTAGAGTTAAAGTTAAAGTTAAATAAATCTTTGTAGATATTTGTGAGCCAGAATAAAAAGTAGTACAGTATCTTGTAACATATCAGCATAGCATATCTGAACAAATGATCATAGTTTTAATACTGCTTATACCACTATTTATACTCTTATAATACAATATTTTACTTATATTGCATTTGACATAGTCACTCTGCTTCATTTGCAGCAGAGCCTGTGGATACTCTGCTGGTTGGTTTGGCCGTGGCTTTGGGTTGCTGTGTTGCGTTGATGTTTTTTCTGTTTTTCTTGAACTGCAAGAGGAGAATTACATGTGACAACTGCAAGAGTAAGTATCATTGATTCATGTTGTAACTTTTAAATGTTGTTAAGCTGCCTTTGTTGAGTCTATGTGTGTTGTTTGGTTGATAGTAGGCGACTTGCAGCATGTTAGAGATGGCAGCTGTGAAACCAGACAAAGAAGAGGTCAGGTAAGAGAGATATACTGTATGTTCTTTGTCCTGATCATATGTAGTTATATTTTTGTCTTGGTTTAGTTTTCAGTAGCAGACAATACTCCATGAAGAGTTCTTATATGATTACTAAAAGTTATTTTACATGCAGAGATTTACATTTGCAATTTACAATTACAATTACAATGAGAAGACGCATACAATGACTGATTTTTCACTTATATTATTCTAATGAGTTCAATGACAGATTTGATCGATTTCTTAATTTTTTGTGATTTCTTTTTGCAATATACATCATCCCTCTTTGCTCCCATAGGCTGAGGCTGCAGAGGGTTTAACTTATGCAGCATTGAGCTTCTCTAAGAAGGAGACCAGAGGGAGGAGAACTAAGAGGAAGCTGCTACCAGACGCTGTCTATTCTGCCGTCCAACTCTGACCACTCAGTCCTGGTTACTGTATCATACTGTATCTGACAGAAGCAACTGTAGTCAGTTTGTTTTATTTTCATTTCCCCCTATTGTAACATTCATTGATTTCATTTTATTTTCATGTATTACATTCCTCTGTTCTTAAAATGTTGGATACTTCCAATTATTCAATTTGAATGCTGGAAAGCTATACATGCTATTATCAAAGCTACTTTTGCATTCTTTCAAATAATGTCTCTGAATTCAGTTCTATTTTCTTTACCAATCCAAACTTAACACCTATTTAAGTAATACACATCATACTGTATAAGGTGATCCATTAATACAGTATCTATATAAATAACATATCTAATGAAATAAATGAATAAACAAATATTGATGTGTTTGTTTTAATCTTCTTGAAAATAATTATTACCTATTTTGAACATATGTTATGTGACTGTTGAGGAGACCACTTGAGGGTTACTTTGATGAAGTCAGACTGTTAAGTCTTAAAACATTGTGCATGGGAAAATGATCTGCAGTTTCGCAGTTCTGCTGACTAATGGACTGCAAATGAGAAGAGTTAAGCAGGACCGATACCCAGGCCCCTGTCTGTGGTCCACTAATCAGCCTATGGGTTTGGGTGAGGAAGTTTCACACAGTGTCATTTACAAGAAGCCTTGAGTATTTGAGTAACTACTTAATGTGTTATCCATTCAGTTCTCAGGTTGATGCAACATGAGCAGCTACATGAAAAGACATCTTTGCGACTGATTATGCCTGCAACCAAATCACAGCTGTTCTGTTATTCCTGATAATGAACCCTTTAGCTTATAAATATATGATGCAGTGACAATAACACAAACACCACTACTCTTGGGAGTATATAAAACAAACCATGAACATATAATGTCCCAAAAACACAAACGGACAGCTGTATTATGAGAAAGGAATCACACCCAAGCAGCCAACTATTGGGAGCGATGACACATTAGACGTTAGACAGCCAGTGTGTATTCTATGGACTCAGTGATAGCTTGGCATTGCCCTGTGAACCAGCAGTGTGTCACAAAAGCATCTCATGCTGCTTCCCTCTCACAACATGCTTGTGCTCCAGACAATTTGAAGTTTGACTGTCAATGTGATGTTTATTTCTCCTGAATGCAACCCCTCCAGTAGACGTTTGCATTTTAAGAAAAATGTTTTAGCTTAAAGATGTTTGCTGTTGTAAATTGGATATATGTTTCGCTCTGAAGCAGTGGACTGTGCTGCCATCCGTGTCCTGAATTTCTACCAACCCCTGCCCCTTTCTCCAAAATGCAAGCCCTCCAAAATATTTTAGCTGAATGTTTTTGTAAATTGAATCGATTATTACATGTGTCCCTCTGAGGCAGTAGATTGTGCTGCCATCCTTGTCCTGCATATGTTCTACCAACCCCTGCCCCTGGTGAGTTCAGTCAGATATGCTGAGCTGGGAAAGATGGAAGTCCTGTAGAGCAGTGAGAGTAAGAACAGGATTGCTGATGCTGATTGAACATGAACATTTAAAAAAAAGAGATGTAGGTAAATGGTCCCTACTGTTGAATGTGTCAGTGTACTGTATCAATGTCTGTGGAACTACATTCTGAGAATACACTTCCTCAAACTGAAAAAAAGAAGAGGAGGAAGTACTCTGAGTGAAAAGATGTTTGAACAAAAAAGCATGACATAAAAGGGCCACAGCCACCAGAGATAAGTACTAGAGGGGAGACACGATGAAAGGGTTGCTTGGGTCCTTTTTTATTCTTGTGTGTATTACCCAAGGTAAGTTTGATTAACATCTTTATATAAAGCTGGCTATTTTGGTTATATACATATAACGAATTATCAAGCAATGTGTTTTTAATGTGTGTGTTATGTCAAATTTTATTTTATTACCCAAGGTTAGTTTGATTAACATCTTAACATAAAGCTGGCGGATTCTTTTACATTTATACAGCAGATGTGTTGTAAAGTAGGCTACATTTCATATTTCAGATGCAAGATATATAACACATAACGAATTGTGAAGCAGTGTGTTTTTAATGTGTGTGTTATGTCAAATTTTATCTTATTTTCAGATGTAGTTACTGGGTCTGTGGTCTCTCAGCCTGACCAAGTGATCTTTTCTAGGCTCGGTGAGACTGTGACGGTGAAATGTATGGCACTCAAAGACAGTCCTGAGTATTTATTTTGGTATCAGCAGAGATTAGGACAGATGCCAAGGTGTATATGCATGGCACGGAAAAATACAGATCCCAGCTATGTTGGTGAGTTTAAAGACTCACACATCTCATGTCAGACAACAAAAGGAGGATTTTATCTGAAAATCAGGAACAGCACTTGGTCAGATGAAGCCTCATATTACTGTGCCACCAGAAACAGGGCCTTTCTGGATTTTGCAGAAAGAACTTTTGTAAGAATAAAAGGTAATTTTGCAGTTATAGTTACATTTGTTGATAACATTAAATTTTGCTTTCAATCAGGAACCATTCAACAGAGGAACCATAAGTTCCAAATACTTTAATGACTTGAATTGTTTTACTGGAACAGACGAGACACAGCAAAACTCCAACGTGGTGACAGTGATCCAATCCCCGACAAAAGACCCAGTTCATTTTGTGGACTCAGAACCTCTTCTGTGTCCAGGAGTAAGTGAGACCAGAACAGAAGAGCTCAGTTTGTACTGGTTTGGACCTGCTTCAAGAGATTCCCATCCAGGACTTATTTATGCCTACAGAAACAGCAGCAATACTTGTGAGACTAGCTCCATGATGAAGTGTATGCATGAGCTAGCTACAAGCAATGACAGCAATGCTTCAACCTTCTACTGTGCTGTGAAGACATGTGGACAGATATTATTGGGGAATGGCACAACAGGTCAAACTGGTGAGATATTTCAACTGTTTAAATTGGCTAAATTGTTTAAAACTATATATGCGTGTGTATATATGTGTACATGTGTATATTGTGTGTGTGTTTATGTATACGTTCATACATTTGTGTGTGTGTGTTTATGTATCTGTGAATAATAAATAGTAAAATTTTGGTCTATTTTTCATGGCACTATTTTGTATTCTGATCATTTTCCTTATAAGTTTTGATTTATTTTACAGAAGGTTCTGTGGCTCACATGATTCCTGTGTTGGGGGGGACATTATGCCTCTGTGTCATCTTGGACATTTATCTCATTTATTCACATTACAAAAAAAGAACATGTCTGAACTGCCAAGGTATTTTTACTGATAGTTTGAACAGAATTTGATAAAGAATTTCTAGATGCTGTGATTGGTAGATGTGAAATGAGTCAAAGTCTTAACATCCGACAATATGTAATTTTGCTTTAACAGGACGACCTTTTAAACCTGTCCGGCCAAACACACACATGGGCAGAGAGGCCTCTGATCAGGTCAAATGACATTATAGCTTTTCTGTTCAAGTGCTATCTGACTACCACTGTTGAGAGGACTGTACCTAGGTCTTTATCAGATCTGAATTTTGAAAATATGTATGTTCTTTTCCCACAGAAATGTGATGAAAGTTTGAGTTATGCAGCACTGCATTTCTCTCAGAGAGCAACACCAGAGGGCCGGCAGAGAAGAGAACCCCCTCAGCAGAGTGTGTATTCTGATGTCCGAGGCCCGCGATGATAAACACACACTTGTAGAGTATTCACCATTTAATTTGTTAACATAGCAAAAATTCTCCTTAAACAGCTGAAATAGTTAAAATCTAGAAATATTGATTACTTTTTAACGCATTGTGATTTATTTCTTATCTTGTGAAATCTTTCAGATGTTACGTTTTAAAAAGTGCTAAATAATTATTTGTAAAAGTGTCTCTAAATAACTGTGAATATTGAATACTAGATAATAGTGTATATATAGACATCTGTACAACTGTTGCTATTCAATATGTATACTTAACTGATTTCACAAATGTCTTTAATTTCTATTAAATTGTTTTTGATTTTGAGATGATATGTCTGTATAACTGTCGATATACAGTAACATTGAGCATGTAAATAAAGCATTCTTTTAAAATGGTGTCAGAGTTACAGTCATGGGAAAAAGTTTAAGACCATGAGATTGCGTCATCCTTATATCCGCCAATTATAGCACTGTTGTATGGAGTTAGATTTGTTTCATAATTTACAAACAAACGAAACGCGATTCAAACAAACGAAACGCGAGTCACAAACAAACAAAACGCGATTCAAACGAACGAAACGCGATTCACAAATGTATTTCATGATTCACAAATGTATTTTGTGATTCACAAATAAATGACCCCATGACATTTGTTTGCAACCTGACGAACACGAGTTACAAATCCCTGCATTCGTCTGTGTGGATTTTTGGAACTTTCCTAACGCGTTTAGATTCACAAATGCATTTTTTCTAAAAGATATTCTCTGCAGCCTATCAGATCTCTTCCAATTTTAGCCAATCACATTATAGTGTCTATGTGGACTACAAACCACCCGTCATGGTTATGGACATTGTCCGAGATCATGAGCAATGGCATCTGGTAGCTGCTTACCAAATGTTAGTGAAATATAGCTTGTTAATCTTATTAAACCGATTATCATACGTGGTTGAATATTCTTGAGAATGGCAGGATCCATGTTTAGTCATTTTAAGTGTTCCATAGGCTAACGTTTAGCAAGCTAGCTAGTCAATGTCTAACATAACATTGGCCTTGCTAACATGGATAGAGCTACGCTTGCTGAATTAGTTTGCTTTCTAGCCAGGTAACATCTTACATGGGACTTTAGTGAACAGATCAGTAAAACGATTTTTTTTTTCAAAACAGGGGCTGTCAAGTCAAGTGGAGGCAGCAGCACATGTTCTTGTGCAAGCCCTAGCTAGGAATATTTCCCCAATGCCAGAGAGCCGAGCAGCAGAAAGCATAGTTAGGGCTGTAACTATGGCCCCTACCATACCTAATGCCGCCAATACCGACAATACTAGGGTGAGACACAGGGGCGTAACTATAGGGGATGCAGCAGGTGCGGCTGCACCTGGGCCCGTGGGATGTCGCGGCCCGTAGACGGGCCCAAAGATAAACACGTGTGGCTCGACGAGCGCCATCCCACCAAGTACAGTGACGGTCGTCGCTCGACGGATCCACCTTCAGTCTCAATACAGCGTCAATTTTTTGGATATGCTTATGTTCAAATATGCGCTGGTTTTAAATAGATGGCAATGTCAAATGCTTTATATACACTTGAAAAGGCAAACTTATCTCAGTCATGGTTGTTATTATTTTTTGGGGAAAATTAGCAATTTATAACAAAATCATATGCTTATCCTACATACACTATAGAAACTATCAAAAAACTGCATGATGATTGCTCGGTAATATGTATGTTGTTGTCCAATGTCAAGTCTCTATTTGATCATGTGACAATACAATACGTTATAGTTAAACCAATTCTGATAACTTAGTTCATTGAGCACTGCACAGCACAACTTTACTCGTAACAATGCCTTTTAAGCACAAGAGTGGAAGTAGAAAAGGGCACGAGAAAAAAGAACAGGAGGAGAAGGCGGCAAAGCTGCCTAAATTAGATTATTTTGGCTTTTTAACTAGCCCATCAACTAGTCGCCAGCCCACGGAGTCAGCAGTGCAGCAGTTCAGCTGGGATCAGCATCGCTGCTTCTGCCCTCAGTGGTGTGTCAGCAACCATGCAACAGTTAACAATTTTTACGGTAAGAAATGTTCCCGCTGAGAGTCAAACAAGACTTAGTTCATTGTGTAGGCACCCATCGCGATAACAAACACCTTGTTATCGCCTTACACCTTAGGAAGTAGGGAACGCTACGATTCTTTTTTTTTTTTTTGCGTTCTCAAGGGGGGCCCGTCATAATATCTTGCACCTGGGCCCGTCGTTACTAGGTTACGCCACTGGTGAGACAGGCTATGGGAAGGTAATAAATACACAGTGCACAGACACACATAAGGTGCTTCAGAATTCTACGGAATATTAGCCTAAATTCGAATGAATTGACCATCCCAGCATTCAGATGTCTGCTATAATTTACACTGGGCATGAAATGACCTATTTCTAGCTACCAATGCTTAACTACCAAGCTACTGCCACACAATTTTATTATTTTGACATGCCACACAATTTAACCATGTAAGATGTGGCGAGAGAGCAAACATATGCAGCAAGCGTAGCTCTATCCATGTTAGCAAGGCCTAGCTTGCTAAACGTTAGCCTAGGAAACACTTAAAATGACTAAACATGGATCCTGCCATTCTCAAGAATATTAAACCATGTATGATAATCGGTTAAATAAGATTAACAAGCTATATTTCACTAACATTTGGTGAGCAGCTACCAGATGCCATTGCTCATGATCTCGGACAATGTCCATAACCATGACGGGTGGTTTGTAGTCCACATAGACACTATAATGTGATTGGCTAAAATTGGAAGAGATCTGATAGGCTGCAGAGAATATCTTTTAGAAAAAATGCATTTGTGAATCTAAACGCGTTAGGAAAGTTCCAAAAATCCACACAGACGAATGCAGGGATTTGTAACTCGTGTTCGTCAGGTTGCAAACAAATGTCATGGGGTCATTTATTTGTGAATCACAAAATACATTTGTGAATCATGAAATACATTTGTGAATCGCGTTTCGTTTGTTTGTGAATCACAAATCTCATTTGTGAATCGCGTTTCGTTCGTTTGAATCGCGTTCCGTTTGTTTGTGAATTACGAAACAAATCTAACTCCATACTGTTGTGTCCACTGTTCTCCATGTCCTACACTGAGCCAGAGTTATCACTGATAAAAGAAACAGATACACACATTGTTATTTTTAATAGAGCTTGGTATAGAATAATAATAATAATAAAAAATAATTTAGAATATCGTTTTTTTCTTTGTGCTCATATGTGTATGAAGTTAACTGTATGAATTGTATTATAACATATAGATATTAAAATCAATAATGATAATAAAAGATGAAATCAAAATTGTAGTTTACTTCACTAAATTTAAATTCTGTCACTCTTCCTTTTACATTCCCCTAAATACTAAGTATTTACCTGGTAAATATATGATACATTATAGTATATTATTGGGTAATTACCACAGGTAGTAAGTTGGTGAGTACAGAGAAAGTACAGTGGATTATTGAGTCTTTGAGTTTGTTTTAATGTGTGACCTTTGAAGGCCTTAAACTATACTTAGATTACAGGTCTGTGACTTCCTTTGTACAAAATGTACCACACCTTGTGGTAGTTGAAGTTTTGTTTGTATGTGTGTGTGTGTGTATGTGTGTGTCTGTATGTGCATGTGTGTGTGTGCGTGCGTGTGTGTTTGTGTGTGTGTGTGTGTGTGTTAAACCACAGATGGCATGTACGCTGTGTTCTTCTTGATGTTTTCCACTCTGAGATGTTCCTGTTGCTGACCTGACAAAGCCCTTCTCAACCACCTGAGAGAGCAGACAAGTGCTCTCTCACTTTTAGCCCTCTCTTAATATTTATCATAGTCATTTCAGCTTGCTTTGTTGTAAATAAATAATTTTTAAATACATGCTATAGAATGAGAAATGTTATACTTATCATTGAATTGTGTTACTGGAAGTACATTTTCTGCCTCCTACCCATTTTTGCAATTTCATATACATTTTTGACAGACTTCATACAGAGTCTCTAGTGTGTGTTTGGGTGCGTGTTTTTTTTAAGGCACTGTCAAATTAGTGCATATTTTTTTTAGCCAATGTTGTATTTTCTGTTGTATTTACAACACCATTTGTTTGTGTTTTTACTGAATGCACTCAACCGCAATGATCATGTACAACTGTAATGTTAAAGCAACACAAGACTGATCTATGCAAACCAACCTGTACATAAAGCACCTCAGGCCTGGGGTAGGTTAGTAGGGGATCAATGGATGGTGATATTTACACAGTAATGGAATTTTCTCCACTCCAGTCAGAGACCTAAAAAGATTCAGGGCTTTTCAGAAAACATTCAGAGCTTGCTCTCTCTCTCTCTCTCTCTCTCTCTCTCTCTCTTACTCTCTCTCTCTATCTCGCTCTCTCTCTGAGGCCAGGCCCTGTCCCCCTGCCCTGCATCCTGCCCTCTTGTTTGTTTCTCAGAGCGCTGGTTGCTGTATATCACTCACACGCCATGGCTTGACTGCAGAGAATACATATTTAGCCCCAGTGGAGATGTTATTTCCCAGAATCAGCCTCGCCTCACTACAACCCACTGTCCTCAGATCTGGTGCACAGCAAAAGACTAAAAGAGCACGGCTGAGGAGACCAGGGCAATACAACTGTGACAACAAACAACAAAAGAAAAGACTGCAGAAACACTGACCTCTTAAGTCTGCACCTGAAAACCACACAGAGTCTAGAAGTTTCCAGCCACCAACTTTCTCAGTATCAACAATGTTATTTATATCATGGTGTCACAGCAGGCTGGTTGCAAACACCAGTGGAAACTTCACACATCTCTGAACCCCTCTCTTTACAGACACACCATGACCCTGTAATCACCCATCACTAAGGCTCCAGCCTCACCGAACACATTTAAAGATGGTCCTGGCCTGTTATAAATATAGTATATATCACATTGTGTATTGTGTGTTAATCTGATTTAGTTTTGTGGTTGAGACAGGTCAACACTCATTAACACTATACTATAGTGTTTACAAAGCTTTAGGAAAGCATAACTATACATCAGTTTGTTTACTAAAGCAAATGTTTTATCACAGCTTTTTTATTCATAGGAAGTTTGTGATTTTCTTCACTCAGTACCATTTTCACATTTAAATAATGAGCTTGTGGTTTTAATAAGTTGTTTAACAGCATTAAAAATGTAAATTACCTCAGACTCCATTTGTAAAATAAAAAGTAAATGTCTATTGTTACTGCAGACTATCCAAGTAAAACGTTTTTTGATAATTATCATTGGTACTTAATCTCTATGTATTCAGAAAAGCATGCATGTTTTCCTGAGAGGAAAAGTAAAAACATTTCAACAATGTTGTAATATTGTGTAGCAAGTCGACAAGCAAATAGCCATGTTCTGGTATGGTTTTAAATCTTTCTGTGAGGGAACGACAGAGAGAGAGAGAGAGAGAGAGAGAAGGAAAAAGAGAGATATTTGATTTGAGGGCATTAAAAGTGAAGACACTGCCTATGTGTCTCAGTGTGCATGTGTGTGTGGTTGTGTGTGTATGTCTGTCTGTAAGAAAAGGTGAGAGGAAGAGGGAGTGAGAGAGTATGACTCTAACGCCATCTTGTGAATCATTTTAGGTTGTGGATGTGGGAGCATTACACATAGCATCAGACCTTTGTGATTACATACTTGACCAAAGAGAATTCAAAGTATAACTGAGAATGTCACAGAAAGAGATGGTTGCATCTTTAAATATGCCTGTCTTGTCTTGAGCCTGATCTCTCTGTTCTGTTCTGTTTGTGTTGGCCTCTCACTGCAGGAGTTCAGCAGCAGGATCTGGTGAGGGTCATTACTGGCTGTAAACTCGCCTCTGGTGACTTTGCTGTAGTGTTCTGTTTCTCTCTCTTTCAGGCATGTGTAAAGGGCGGTGTTGTGCCAGATAGTAGAACTCAATCGCACAACTCAGAGACAGGAGTATGGTACAATCAATAACTTTTTCTGGTACTTTAGTACACGGTTAGACAGTCAAAAGGCAGGCAAACAAATCCGACAAGGAGAAGACGGCGATGTAGGTGAGGTCGGGGTTCGGTACACAGGCAGGCAGTTTGAAGATCATGCGGATAAATCCAGTAGGGAGAAGGCTAAAGCAGTGATCGTTACACAGGCAGAGATCGGCAACACTAGAAAATCAATACACAAAGAGAAATCGCTGGGATGCTTGAAACATGGAGGAAACTAAGACGAACTGGCAACGAGATACAGGAACACACGGACTAAATATACTAGGTGATGAGGGATGCAAACAATCAAGGCGGGGCAGACAATCAACAAAGGCAGGGCACACACAAGGGCAGGGCGTGAGGTGTCTGAAACGAGAGGACAGATGAGTAAACAAACACAACACAGAACTGAAGAATAAATTATAAAATAAGGAAAACATAACTAGGAAACAGGACGAGACTTAACAGTATGTGACGACCGCTACCAGAGATGGGAGTCAGAGGAGTCTCGGCTGATGCCTGGCCGCTGTATAATCCTGGAGCAGGACCTGCAGATATCCAAGCTGGACGAGTTCTCCTGGGACCGGAAGTTCTGTGCTGAAGAAGGCCGCCTGGTTCAGGGCAGGACGAAGGAACGCTTTGCCTACTGCCAGCAGGGAGTCTCTCCTGCATTCACCAGCGACAAACGCCACATCCTGTGTGGAGCTGGTTGACATCAGCAGTTATTGACGTAGGTACACCTGATTTCCACTTATCCAATTAAGAGGCAGGATGAAGCAATTTATTTACAGAGCTCTTTAGGTACACAAAGGCCTTTAACATAATGCAGCTCATTTAAAACACGAGGCATGAAAGACTCCTGTCAAGCAGAGGGAAGTTCTAACAAGACTGTTTAACATCAGACTGCAGCGATGATTGGAGATTTGAATCTGTCTCTGTTATCAATGCTTTTTTTTCTTGCTCTATCATTATTACTGTAGTTTTTGATTGACAGTAGATGTTCGTTACATCAGCCCCCACCCCAACCCCCTCTCCACACACACCCCATCCCCCAACTCTCTCCCTTTCCATATCACTGTTTGACTTTTCCATTTAAGACTCAATGTTTACTGCTGTGCCTTTGACTGCTGTCTCAGAACATTTTGTCATTGCCAGAAGAGGGCAGCATGACCCTGTATTTAAGCACAAGGCCTTTAACAATAAGTGGCAAGCTGTACATTACAAGTCCCTGCTCTAAAGACTATGCATGGGGCCAACAGTATATCATAGCACATTTCACATTATGGACAGAAGAGGATATGTCTGATTAACATTGTATTTGTCACATTGTAATGAAATTGACTCATATGATAGATTCAGAATTCTATTTGTGTGCACTGTAGCTGACCAGGATTATTATATATAAAGTCAAATACAACAAATGGGACTGATTTTATTTATTGTTTTTAATTAATGAATATTGTCTTAAGGCCTTGTTGCTACTACCAGGACTAGTAGAATGTTTGTGCTAATACACCAATAACACCAGTGTTTAGTACTGCAGGTTCATACATACCTAATACTACCTCACATGTTTAGTAGTTTTACAGGATAGCTGTCTACATCTGTCAAGAACCTTACTCATCATTAGTTTTCACCTAATCCTCTACAGACCAGTGGCCTGGAACTGACCATTCACATGTGTAGTACCCCTAGTATGCACTATTCCAAGCATCCACAGCAGCATGTGTGGATTGAAAGTTTGTTTATCAGTAACATCGAGATTAAAGTAGGATTGATACAAATAGAAAATGCTCATAGCAATAATACAGTAGTCATACTTACACATCGAGTAGAAATGATTCTACAGTGATCCTGAACTTGACCTCCTGACCGTGCAGCACACGGATCTACTGTCATTTTTACAGTCAAGTTCCAGAGCCCTGCTTCTGCCACGCCCCCTCCTGATTCAACTCACCGGCCTCACCTTCCCAATCTCCTGATTGCCTGATTACCTGCACCTGTCACTCCCTCCACCACTATATGAACTCCTCACTCTCTTGTCTGGCCTCTTTGTGAAAAGTTCTAATTTTCAAGAAGCATCAAGTTCCTGATGCTACGCCTCCCGTAGTTTTAACCGTAGGCATTAGACATTGAGAAAGTTGAAATCTCTCACCAGATGTCTGATGCCTACGGTTCAAACTATATGTATGTGTATATAGGTGTATGTTGTGTGTTTGTGTCTGTGTTAATGTATGCATTCATATATGTGTTTGTGTGTGTGTGTGTATTTGTGAACAATAAATAGTACAATTTGAGTCTAATTTTGATGGCGCTATTTTTCTAACTCACTCCGAATGCTACTCACACGTTTCATACACATGGCATACAGATAATTGTCTCTATAGGTTATTTATTTATTTTACAGAAGGTTCTGTGGCTCACATGATTCCTGTGTTGGGGGGGTCGTCTTGGACATTTATCTAATTTTAGGTAGATTTTTTATGTGGGTGTACGTGACAGTACACCGTTGTGGGTGTCATTTGCCCAGAAGGGGCAATTATTGAATAATGTGGTGGTTTTTTTTGTCAATTGTGCGGCCACATAATGCTGATTGGCCGTAGGGAACAAATGTGTCAATCTTTGTGTGCAACTTGCCATAGAGCCTTGTGTACACCAAATCCATGATTTCCATAGAAAGGTTTTTCAATCATAATTATCAGCAGCAATTATCAGGCGACTCTCTGTTAATATACCCCTGTAAGAACAGTGTTGCCCACAGCAGAGGCGACTCTGCTGTGGCTGGGATTAAGTCAGAGGCTGGACTTAGTCCCCAGTTACATCACATGTTTGTTCCTCGAGTCATTGGATGGAAACAGGAACAGGAAGTGATATTTTTTTGACGCACAACTACTTGGGTTTTTCACTCAGCGATTCATTTGTGTGTGTCTTATCTGTAGTTGGGTATTAGTGGACTTAGTGTTCTTGTAAAAGACTCATACTCTTTGAATAATGCTTTGGATAGTTATAATCCTTTTTATGAAAATGTGTAAGTTCATTTTTTTTATTACATATGAATGCAATATTTGAAAATAATGATATGTATTTGTATTATTATGATATTACTATTTTCAATTATACCGAAAAGATTTTTAAAGGTTTTGTATGATTGCTAAAGTAATTGGTGTTTCTGGGTATAATGTCTGATGCAATGCTTGACTACTACATCATGAAATTGACTCATATGCTTTACCCTCATACTTTTCTAGACAAAGCACATGTCATTCAATTAAATCGAATAACAGAAGCTGCCCCTGGAGATACAGTGACTTTAGATTGCTTTTTCCCTGTGAATTTCAAAACCGAACCACTGTCCTGGTACAAACAAACACTGGGACAAAGGCCTTTTAATGTGATTAGGTCATTGAGAGGCACTCTATCCTGGAATCCTTTGTTTTCCGAAGACTCTCAAAATGGACGGATGAACATACAGCGGGCTGATGGAGAATTTAATCTGACCATCGCAAACATCTCACCTTCTGATGAAGCAACATATTACTGCACGTTGACATTGGATGTAGAGGATGCATATGGAAATGGAACATTTTTGGCTCTCAAAGGTAATACACATGTGTTTCAACAGAACACCCAACAATTCAGGAGTTATGAGACATTTCACCCACTTTCATATTTACTATTTTCTTTAAAATGTAGGTTTTAACCACAGCTTTAATGAGGATAGAGCGTTCGTCTGTGCAGTGGCCAACTGTGAACAAATGAACACTGAAAAGAAGACAGTTTTGAACACAGGTATTTGTTTTCATCAAATATGATTATTGCAGATGTGGAACATTGTTGCAGCATACATATAGCAGCATTAACAGATGACTTGACGCACGTATTTTTATGATGAGCCACAGAGAAGTGTCTTTACATACAGCGTGTTGTTTTCTGCTGATTTTCAGAAAAAGCTGTGGATCCTGTTGTTTATGGGTTGGCTGCTGTGTTGGGACTGTGTTTTGTGCTCATATGTTACTTGGTCAGTTTAATATACCAAGACAGGAACCACAAACATGACAAAGGTATATCATCTGTAATAATAGCTATTGGAATGCATTACATGAGCATGTCTCAGTGAGCGTTGTCATGACTCCAAGAACAAAATAACAAACTTTGCAATGTTGATCAAATTACCTGAAAATGCACTTGTAGTTACATTAACTGTTTTTTGAAGTGACATACATCTCCAGTTTTCTCATATTACACTTCATGATAAATAATTCTAAACAAAACCTTTAGTTAATCACCTAATTCTTCTTTTTCCTACATGTAGATGATGCCAACCATAGAGGCTACAACAATAGAGATGGCCTTGATCTTATTACTGAACAGATGCCAGTAAGTTTCATATTCATTGTTTTCATGTCAAAGAAACAGTTTGATATATAATTACAATGCCATGCCTGTTTCCTTTAGATCTTGATGATTCCAGATGGAAATGTCTTCACATCTGTTATCTACAAAGTCAAGAACCTCTAATTGTCTGCAAAGCAATGAAATGCTGCCCTTTCAGCTTTCATATCTGCTACACCAAGTTGGCCACCAAGACACGCATGCATGAACACACACACACACACACACACACACACACACACACACACACACACACACACACACACACACACACACACACACACACACATGCCCACACACACACATGCATACACACACAAGTGCACACACACCTGCTGAATGAAAACATACAATACAAATATTTTGTGCCCGTTGAAATGTACTCTTCAGTTAAATAAAGAGGTGAATCTATTTTCCAATAACTTTGCTGCTGCAATGTTTGATTTTATTTGTGTATAACTCAAAAACTGGCAAAAGGGACAGGCGAGACACCGTAATGCTGTTCCAAATCTACACAGGCATGCAGCAATGAAAACCCCCACTTTGTTCCTTGACCTGTAAATAAGCAATGAAAGCTTGAGTTTCACACTGTTCTCCTGTAGCAAAATGTACAGAAGTCTGAAATGTAAGACATGGATTGAGCATTCCAAATCTGCATCTATACAATATATCTCACAATTCCTGCCAGCAGCGCACAGGCAGAATGTATTGAACTATCCAAATGTTTTTGCCTGCCACCATGGGCCAGGAGTGCCTCTCACAACTTGTGCTACCTTTGATAAAAAGAGAGAGCTGCAAACATCAATTTGGATTAGGTGGTCAACAAGGCCCTATTGTGCCCTATAGCACAGCCACTTATCTGATCAAATAGGGCACCAGGCCGTTAGCCCATTTAAGTATTCATCAATCAGTTGTATGTCTTTCATTGGTCACAATAGTAAAAAGTGTTTTCAGTTATGAGGCTCTAGTAATTGAATATAGTGATTGAAACAGAGAGAGACCAAACGAGAGAGAGAGAGGGAGAGAGAGAGATAAATAAAGAGATAGACAGAGAGAGAGAGAGAGAGACATATATATTATAAACAAACATATTCACACACACACACACACACAGCTGCTTTTGCGACTCAAGCCCTGAATATTTTCTGAAAAGCCCTGAATCTTTTTAGGTGTCTGACTGGAGTGGAGCCAATTTCATTGTCAAGTAGGCCTACAGGCTGTTAGCCCATTTAAGTATTCATCAATCAGTTGTATGTCTTTCACTGGTCACAATAGTGAAAAGTGTTTCAAGAGAAAGAGAGAGAGATTATTTTCTAATTAGCTTTGTATTGAAATTTGATCTGCATTTCCAATGTGAATGTGAGACCTGCATCTCAATTTTTTTTAATAAATCTGTATCTGTAAAGTAACTTTACCTTACAGTGAATACCAGATAGTAGTTTATGAGGTTTTAATTGTTTGACACACAGGGAAGGGGGTTGAGTGTCATTCAGATTCATTTTTCACCAGACGATCCTTGAAGGTACACAGATGTAAAGCATTAGCCAATAAGCACGAGGGGGAAGAGAGAGGGGGTGGGAACAGCATGCAGTGTGTGCACACATTTCCTGTCATCATCTAATATCAAGTCTCTAGCTTTAACATTGAGCTTTCCACAGTCCTTCAAAGATGCTACGACAGAGCATAGTGTAAAATTTTCGCGCAAATGCAAGCACCCCAAATACTATGATATACCCAAGCCACACCCTTCGAAGTCGATATTTTTCAAGTAATGGTATCATATTTTAAGCCTAGAAAGTTTGAAGGAGCTAGCTTAAATACTTTTCTAGTAATAGCAATTTGAAAATGGCTCTTCACAAAACGCTGCTCAAAAAGCGTCTTAAGTATTGGCACCCCCTCCCCCCTAAAACATCCTATAGTGACAAAACTATTGGGAGTAGAGAGCTAATATTTGGGACTATTCATATTAAGAAGTGTATGAACAACCTGTCACGGAACGAACAGACTCCGAGATAGGAATACTGGTAACAGAGTTTATTGCAGACAGAGACAGCCAGGGACACACAGGACAGACAACAGGTTGTAGACACGGAGATGCTGAGGGGTTAATCCTCGAGAACACAGTCACAACCCACGGAAGGGCGCAGGCTCGTAGCACTGCTGGGAACTGAGGAAAACGCCGTATGACGGGAGAGTACGTAATCTTCATGAAAGTCAGGCCGGGGGGAAATCCAGGGTTGTGAATCCGTTGAAGTGCGATACCAGACACCGCGTGAAGGGAGAGTGAGGTATATGTAGGGGCTGTGACAGGTGTGGGTGATTAGGCACCAGGTGACTGTAAACGCGGTGCAGGTGAGTGAGGATACAGGTGTGAATGATCAGTACTCCGGTGACTGAGCGTGGTGCTGGTGAGGCGAGAGAGTGGAACAGGTGTATGTGCTTGTGTGATTGGGGACCTGAACGCAGCTGATGAGCGTGCAGCTGGGAGAGTTATTGAGCTGAAGGGGGCATGGCCGGAGCGGAGCTCCGCAGGAACCTGACACAACCTTGAATTTTTTCAGCCAAATCTGAGATGGTCGAGTGGGGAATTTTCCTTTAATTGTCCCGTTTAGCGTGGAATGACCCTTAAGTATTTAAAATATAACAATATTTATAATAATAATGATAATACTACTACTAATAATAATACAAATAATAATCGTGAAAAATTGTATTTCACTTCATTCATGTCAATTTGGTAACTCTTCCTTTTATATTCCCCTTATTACTAAGTATTAAGTACAAAGTACCTAAGTGTTTACCTGGTAAATACATGGTAAATTATAGTATGTTATTGGCTATTTACCACAGGTAATAAGTAGGTGAGTACAGAGAAACCACAGATGATTATTCATTCTGTAAATTTGTCTTCAAGTGTGATTTTTGAAGGCCTTAAACTATACTTAGATCACAGGTCTGTGACCTCCTTTGTACAAAATGTACAACACCTTGTGGCATTTGAAGTTTTGTTTGTGTGTGTGTGTGTTTGTGTGTGTGTATGTGTGTGTGTGTGTGTGTGTGTGTGTGTGTGTGTGTGTGTTAAACCACAGATACGCATGTACGCTGTGTTCTTCTTGATGTTTTCCACTCTGAGATGTTCCTGTTGCTGACCTGACAAAGCCCTTCTCTACCACCTGAGAGAGCAGACATGTGCTCTCTGTTTTAGCCCTCTCTTAATAGTATCATAGTCATTTCAGCTTTCTTGGTCGTAAATAAATATTTTTTAAACACGTGCCTAAAAATAAATATTGTTATACTAATCATTGTTATTTTTAACAATGAATACAATATGTTACTGGAACTACATTTTCTGCTTTCTACCCACTTAGCAATTTCATTTACATTTTTTTACAGACTTATACACTTGTGTGTGTGTGTGTGTGTGTGTTTTTTACGCACTGTTGTTCAAACAGAATGTTTGTAGTAGCCAATGTTGTATTTTTCTGTCAGGAACAAATGCACTGACGATTATTATCCATAATGATTTCCAGCAGACTGTTATGTACCACTGTAATGTTAAAGTGCCACAATACTGATCTATACACACCAACCTGTACATAAAGCACCTCAGGCTTGGGGTAGGTTAGTAGGGGATCGATGGATGGCGATATTTATGCTGTAATGGAATTGGCTCTACTCCAGTCAGAGACCTAAAAAGCATTCAGAAAGCATTCAGGGCTTGAACCGAGTGTGTGTGTGTGTGTGTGTGTGTGTGTGTGTGTATGTGTGTGTGTTTGTGTGTTTGTGTGACAGCCAACCTGATTTCATTTAAGGGTCTTTTTACAAGCATACAGGTGAAACGATTCGACACATGGAATAAATTAGTGATAGCGTATTGTGTGTTATATGACTTGAAAAAATGATTTGTGTGAACACCATTCATGTTTTTGTGGACGTGTGTATGTGTGTATGGGTGTATGTTTTTACATGCATCACGCTGTATGTTGCATGCCAGGTACCTGTGGCTCACTGTCTCACTTTGCTAATCATGCTCTCTCTCTCTCTCACTCTCTCTCTCACTCTCTCTCTCTCGCTCTCTCTCTTTGAGGCCAGGCCCTGGCCTCCTGCCCAACATCCTGCCCTCTTGTTTTTGTTCTCAGAGCTCTGGTTGCTGTATACAACTCACACGCAATGGCACGACCGCAGAGGATTTTCAGCCCTAGCAATTTACAGGGATGTTATTTCCAAGAATCAGCCTCGCCTCACTACAACCCACTGTCCTCAGATCTGGTGCACAGCAAAAGACTAAAAGAGCACGGATGAGAAGACCAGGGCAATACAACTGTGACAAACAACAAAAGAAAAGACTGCAGAAAGACTGGCCTCTTACTTTCACACCTGAAAACCACACAGGGTCTCGAAGTTTCCAGTCACCAACTTTCTCACCATCAACAATGTTATTTATATATGGTGTCACAGCAGACTGGTTGCCAACACCAGTGGAAACTTCACACATCTCTGACCCCTCTCTTTACAGACACACCATGACCCTGCAATCACCCATCACTCCAGCCTCACTGATCACATTTAGAGATAGTCCTGGCCTTCTACATCTGCTTGTCCACCTTAGTAATACTATATACTTTTTTTCAATTAAAATATATTATATAGTAAATTGTATTGTGTGTGTTAATCTGATTTAGTTTTGTTGTTGAGACAGGACAACAACATCACATTAACACTCCTATAGTGTTTACAAAGCTTTAAGAAAGCATAAATGCACATCAGTTTGTTTACTAAAGCAAATATTTTATCACAGCTTTTTCATCATGTGAAGTTTGAGATTTTCTTTACTCAGTACCATATTCATATTTAAATAATGAGCCTGTCCTTTTACATACTAGGCTGTAAGCCATTAGTCTTGACAAGCAGCCTTCTGCTTTGGCCTGGATGACTGTATGCTATTTTATGCTGTCCATCTTTAGCATGCAATTCATTGTGCTGCGAGTAATTTTAATTTTAAAACATTGTTTAAAATATGTCAGCAAGCAATTCTGGGTGTTTCTTGACCTTTAGCGCCATCTTGTGAAAGCAACACTGGTTATATTTGTCTGAGATCACACAGTTTTTGTTTGGTATGCTTGTTCTCATATTACCTTTACTGGTCAAATATCTGGTTATAGACTGAATACAATCCTAATTGAAAAGATCACAAACACCTAATTTCGTACTAGCCACTGCTTTTTTCATGGAGAATATAAAGTCATGACCAATGATAGTTCAGACATTGTTTTAGGACTATCTGTGGCAGTACAGTATGGATCAAAGGTAATCTCACTTCCTTTCCTCATTGAACTCAAGGCAAATATTAGCACAGGTTATCAGGTTAGGTCAGGATGAAGTTCACTCCTCTTTCACACCCTTTCACAGTTGGCCATGATGGAGAAACCAAGTGGGGCCACACCCTGCAGTGACTTCTGCTGCAACATGGCAGTGGACTCATAAATCACTGGGGACACGCTGAGCTCAGTGCCTGATCAATGACAGCTTACAAAATGGCACCATTGAGCCGGAGACACTGCCTGTTGCTGCTGCCACCACTGCTGCTGGTTCTGGACTGGTGTCAGTTTGCTGGCGTCTCAGCCTTTAACTTGGACACGGCCGGAGCCCTGAGGAAGGACGTGGACCCAGGGAGCCTGTTTGGTTTCTCTCTGGCCATGCACCACCAAAAGCACCTGGGTGACAGGCAAGTGTGAGTGGCCTTACGCCTGATCTCTCTGTACTCTGTTCTGTTTGTGTTGGCCTCTCACTGCAGGAGTTCAGCAGCAGGATGTGGTGAGGGTCATTATGGGCTGTAAACTCGCCTCTGGTGACTTTTCTGTAGTTGTTCTGTAACCTGTGTGTTTTTGATTGTCAAAAATGATATGCATGAATATGGTGCATTTTAAGAGTACAGCTGTATATTTAGATTAATGCTTACATTCTTTTTGAAATAGCAGAAATATCTCACTTGAAATGAAAAATGATTTTAAAAATCATTAAATATAATAAATACTCAGCTCTGGACACTCATACCCAGAGGCGAAAAAAGATTACATCTTGATACTGACATGAATGTCTGACATATCCCTGGCATATGGACATATAATATCATTACTATTGTTTATCATAATTCAGATTAGTGGTAGTTGCTCCTCATGACAACGCATGGGGAAGCAGGGGGCCAACATCACTGGCGGACTTTATAGCTGCAGATTCACCACCGTACCCACTGACTGTCAACGCATCCAGTTTGACACCACGGGTTAGTATACGCTCCCAATGATATTTAGCCTTTTAGCAAAGGCTTTTATCGAAGCAGCATAAGAGTGCTTTAGAATAAAAAATAAATAAAATGCCTTAGCCTTCACTTTCCTGGGGATTTGACAGTGTTGTTGTTGTTGTTGGCGGTGTTTCTTTTTCAAGATGACTTTGCATTTCATGCTGTTCAAGTCCTGAACAGACCCACAGAATCCTGAACAGACCCGCTTCAGATTAGCCCATTTTAGCCCAGTGCCCTCATTTTATCCAGCGAAGGTCATGGACATTCCCATCAGGTCTACCCCACACAGACAACAGCTCCAGTCCGACATGTATGTGGACCCTACAAAGTGAGTCCATGTACAGCCCATATTAAGCCACACACCCTACATTTTGGGAACTTATAAAACATCGACAGACTTTGCACAATATGATGGCTTCAGTGAACAACGTTTCAAAGCAATGTATCAGAATGGCAGATATAATCTGCACTTAATGAAAGCATAGTAAGGATGTGGATATAATGGTTCTCTTCCGTTTGACTGGTAAGGTAGCCCTGACTGTTATTGCATGGAACACACTGACAGTGTATAAAGAGAATGAGGATAGTATCAGGAACCATTTTGGTTTGCCTTAGGAAAGCCTCTGTCCATGGTGCTGAAAAACGATCCAGGTTTCTCTTGGGAAGCACCTACACACTATTACCTGCTCTACTTCTACTTGGTCTATATACATACGTTAACACAGTGTTGGAAGAAAGCATAGTAAACATTTACTAATTACTACTGCTATCTAGATAACCTAACACACAGTTACAGCATAAAACAGATTAAAACTATGAATGTTAGCATACAACTCATTATTCATCAATATACTTATACATTTAGATACAAATAAAAGGTTATAATACTTGCTCTAACCACAACCCCCTCACACAACCCCCCCCCCCACACAAACACACAAACAAACAAACAGACAGGCAGAGACACATACACACACACACATACACACACACAGTACAGTTGTACAATAAACCCCACATAGTGCTGATCTGCTCAGAGTTAACTGAATTGGGTTAAATAAAGCCGCTCTCCACTCTGTGACTGGGAGTGACATGACAGAGAAACTTTGAGCAAAGTCTACACACCAAATTAATCAGCAGCGCCCTCTGTGGGACATTATTGAGCATGACAGCCTAAACATAATCAGAGAGCTGCGTAGTAGTACAGTGCTGTGAATCTGAAAACAGCAGAGACTATAGATAGTGAATCTGGATGATAGTCAAACCATGACGATCAGTTTTGCTAAATTTGGATTGCTATTCCAGCTTCAGACAACAAGGTGTCATCAGATTTTTTCAGATCACACTTTCACTCCTAAACTTTAACACTGTCACGACTGCTTAGCTCTCAGTAGCCATGACAGAGGGAAGACAAGACACAGTCGGGTAACGTTTAACAATTATTACATTTATTTACAAAATATACACAAGTCAGTAAGTGAGAGGAACGGTAAAACAAAGTGTCATGCGCGTCAGTAATGTAGACTATGTGTAATGCATAAAGTTAGGCAATGGGAATACTGCAGCCAGCCTTCCAGCGTCAGCTAGAGCAGAAAAGAGTCCTTTCTCTGAGGTTCCGGAACACCGGCTATATAGTGATGGCCATCACCTGAAGCCCCGCCCCTGATTAGCAACAGCCTGTAACTCAGCTCCTCCTACATGTTGAACAGAGAACAGGAGTCATAACCAAATAGAACCCCAGAGCCTAGTGTCAATAGGCAGTGGGAGGAAGAGGCGTAACCCCAAACGGCACGGCAAAGCCAGGGCGTCACATCACTGAATTAGGCTTAAGATCACATACGTCATACGTAGGTCACATATGTAAAATGTCAAAGCAACAAAAGTTTCACTTCATGGTAAATACACACACACACACACACACACACACACACACACACACACACACACACACACACACACACACACACACACACACACACACACACACACACACACGGAAGCACACAACCCCAACAGTTTGTTGGAGGGATTCACTCAAAAATGGCTCTGATTTTCTGCACAAGAGAGAGGAGAGTGTTCTAGGCCCAGGCCTGGGTAATAATACACCAGTACTGATGGAAATTTGGTACTGCTAGCTACCTCAGAGGAAACAAAAACATTATTAATCTATCAAATTTACATCATGAAAGAATGGCAGAACTCTTCCTCAAAGATTTCTGAAAGACTCATCATGGCCAAATGTGTCAGGCAGAAAGCCATCTGAATCTGAACAAGGACATTTAAATTATTTGTGTATTTGTGTCAGGCAGTAAACCAGAGGAATTCTCTCTGATCTTCTGACACTGTGTAGTCACAGCAACCCCAAACTGCATTTCATCACATTGCTTGCATAGAGTTACAGCAGCAGTACATAGAATTAACACAGTCAGCTCAGGTGCTGCAATGCTGTGTTCTGTGAATCTGTCATTAGATCAGTATATTATTTGATTGCTCATCTGTTTGACTTGCAAATTTCACCAGAAGCTAGGTTCATGTTAATATGCGTATGACTTGGAGGCTGAACCTAGTCCCCAATGACTTCACATGTTTGTTCCACGAGTCATTGGATGGAAAATTCTACAGGAAGTGATATTTTTTTGACGCACAACTATTTAAGTCTTTCACTACACATTGAATGTACTTGAAAAGTCATTCATCTGTGTGTGTTGTCTTAAGTTGGATATTAGTGGACTTGCAAGAAACTCAAACTGTTTGAATAATGCTTTGGATACTTATAATCCTTCTTATGCACATGTGTAAGTTAATTTAAAATAAGATTATTTTCATTTAAAGAAATGTTTCTGATTGGTAAAGTGAAACTGTGTGTTACTGGGTGTAATGTCTGATGCAATGCTTTGACTACTACATCATGAAATTGACTCATATGCTTTACCCTCATACTTTTCTAGACAAAGCAAATGATGTTATTCAATTACATCGAGTAACAGAAGCTGCACCTGGAGATTCAGTGACTTTAGATTGCTTTTTCCCTGTGGCTTTCAAAACCGAAGCACTGTCCTGGTACAAACAAACACTGGGACAAAAGCCTTTTTTTCTGGCAAGGTCGTTCAGAGCCACTTCATCCTGGAATCCTTTGTTTTCTGAAGACTTTCAAAATGGACGTATTAACATACAGAGGGCTGATGGAGTATTTCATCTAACCATCACAAACATCACAGCATCTGATGAAGCAACATATTACTGCACATTGAATTTGGATATAGACCTTACATTTGGAAATGGAACATTTTTGGCTCTCAAAGGTAATACACATGTGCTTCAACAGAACACCCCAACAATTCAGGAGTTATGA
Source organism: Clupea harengus (assembly GCF_900700415.2). NCBI lineage: Eukaryota > Metazoa > Chordata > Actinopteri > Clupeiformes > Clupeidae > Clupea > Clupea harengus. The sequence continues at coordinate 6,514,670 of NC_045157.1, forward strand.
GACATTTCATCCACTTTTGTATTTAAAATTTTCTTTAAAATATAGGACACAGACAGTTTAACCACAGCTTTAATGAAGATAGAGCATTCGTCTGTGCAGTGGCCAACTGTGGACAAATGAACACTGAAAAGAAGACAGTGTTGAACACAGGTATTTGTTTTCATCAAATATGATTATTGCAGATATGGAGCATTGTTGCAGCATGTAGCAGCATTAACAGATTCTTGACGCATGTTATTTTATGATGTGCCACAGAGAAGTGTCTTTACATACAGCGTGTTGTTTTCTGCTGTTTTTCAGAAAAAGCTGTGGATCCTATTGTTTATGGGTTGGCTGCTGTGTTGGGACTGTGTTTTGTGTTCATATGTTACTTAATTTACCAAGACAAGAAACACAAACATGACAAAGGTATATCATCTGTGAGAACAAAATGATCATATTTATATATCCTTTGTGCTTGCTCCAGGGGGGTCCAGGCTCTGGGCTCTGTAAAGCGCCTTAAGACAATTGTATTGTTTTGGCACTTTGTAAATAAAATGTGTTATATTGAATATCAAATTGTCATGTAATTTTGAGAGAATCCACCCCCCCCTTATTAATCTGTTTCTTCATGTATTTAATGTTTTTAAGAAGTGAAGTCTCAGCAAGTTCACACAGACAGGTCCGTCAGAGATCCATCAAGTGGGCAGGTACAAAAAACATAATGCAGCGTTATGATATTCATATACATTACAGAGTATGTTAAATGTGTCTTATTTCATGTAAGTCAAAATTAAAACCTTGAACTCAGATATGTTCAGAAAGAGCTAACATGTAGGCCGAACTGTTGTTTGCCCAGGATGCTGAAGAAGTGATAAATTATGCTGCTTTGCACTTCTCGGATAAGAAACTGAAAGGAGGAAAGAAGAAGAGAGACCTGCCACGTGAGAGCATGTACTCCGATGTCAGAGGTTAATAAATGTGTCATGGCGCTTTCAGATGAAAAGCGGACCCCCCTCTTTGTCCCGCACCCTCCCAATCCGCCTCTCATCTGAAAGACAACAAGCTGTCAGAGTCGCTTAAGCAAGATATCACCACGGTGAGGTAACCACAGGAACAGCTCAGTAATCAAAAAACGTTTTGGATTGCCAACATGCCTGTAATTGAATCCCCTTATGAATTGTATTGTTCATAATTAATACATTAGAATATATGGCGAAGGAAATCTCACAATTTCTGCGTTTTCTTATCCTACATTGCTTTTGAATTAAGTTAGTTCAGAGGCTACTTAGCCCAATATCAAATCCTGCGCGCAAATCATTACGTTCAATACTGTAAAATTCTACCGTAAAAAACGAAAGTTTCCTCCATTCTGTTGCTTGAACTAAACCGTGAACTCATTGAAACATTTCATACAATTCCTGCACCACCAAAGAAAAGCTGAACGTTTTTTTGTCTTGAAGGCGGGCGGACGTGTTCCCGATTCGAGCACGGTATCCGGACAGAAAGTAGAAATCATTTTGGAGTTTAGTTTCTGTGAAGGTACATTCACAATCTGTTGCTCTAGCTAAATTGCTTTGCTAATTTAGCCAACTAGCAATAATGGATTGAAATGAATTATTCTGTTATAGACAAACACAAAAGGACAATTGCAGAAATTGCTATGGAAGTGACAGTAGATGAACCGATACTCAACGCTACTAGCACAAAGGGAAAACAACCCAGGGTCACTGTAACACACAATTTCCTTACTGAACTCCTGTAATGTGTGTTGATATTGACTTCAAAGAAACATCTGTAGTTTCAGCAACTAGCTGTTAGATCATTATTACAGGTTTTAAATGTATTTGTTGAGTTTAATATTACATATTTCATGTTATTCAGTTAGATTTGTATTTTTAATGTAACTGTTGATCCTTTTAAGTGTTTTGGCAGCACAGCACTTTGAGGTTAAATTCAGTCTGGTGGCAGTTTGACCACTTCCTTCCTGTGTTTTTTGTGACCTCTGAAAGGCGACTATGTTCACTTGGCTTTGTATGTTGTTGCCTTCTGTCATGTGGGGCACCAAGTGTCACAGACCTTTTTTTGTAGACAGAATGCACTTGGGTTTGCATCTTGTCATCTACATTTAAAGGATCATGTACTGTAGTTTTTTTTTTTTTTTTTTTACCTTGCTGTTGTTTCAGTTGAGACACATGTCAATACACAAGTAGTATGGGTTGTCAAGATATGAACCTACATTCTTAAAGATAGATATCATCAAACCCATAGTTAAAGACACACACTTTAGCTTAGCTGTAGATAACTATACTCAATCTTTTTTTTTTTTTAAGTACGATAAACAAGGGAGTTCACAAAGCAGGTCTATCTTTCAAGAGTCTTTACAGTAATGATGTTATCCTGGTTAATTTGTTCAGCAAGGATCAGTACTTAAAGTGTAAAACTACTGTTTTACTCAGACATATTGTCTATGTCATGGGGCTTCATTTCAGTGATACAATGTACATTAAGTGAACTACGCTTAATTTTTTTTCATTCACTTTGAAATTTGTATCTCTCTGTCTGTTTTGCAAAAACATATTACGCATTGTTCTTACAAAGTTATTACAGGTTATTATTACTTAAAAACCGAGGGAGGAAGAAGATAGAGTAACTTGTGTACATCTGTACTAATATGCTATGTTTTTCTCTGTGCTCATACGTCTAAAATGGTGGATGAGGTTGATATTACGTAATAGTAATAATAGATTCATTTAAAATTGTATTTCACTTCACTTCACCTCACCAAATGTCAATTCGGTAACTCTTCCTTTCATATTACCCTAATAACTAAGTATTTACCTGGTAAATACATGGTAAATTATAGCATATTATTGGGTAATTACCACAGGTAGTGAGTATAGAGAAACTACAGTGGATTATTAATTGTCTTAATTTAAAAAAAAATATGGTCTTAAACTATACTTAGATTACAGGTCTGTGACTTCCTTTGTACAGCACGTACAGCACCTCGTGGCAGTTGAGTTTTTTTTGTATGTGTGAGTGTGTTTGTGTGTGTGTGTGTGTTCGTGTGCGTGTGCGTGTGTGTGTGTTAAACCACAGATACGCATGTACATGCTGTGTTCTTTTTTTATGTTTTCCACTCTGAGATGTTTCTGTTGCTGACCTGATAAAGCCCTTCTCAACCACCTGAGAGAGCAGACATGCACTCTCTGTTTTAGCCCTCTCTTCATATTTATCATAGTCATTTCAGCTTGCTTGGTTGTAAATAAATCATTTTAAAACGCATGCAATAAAGTTCATAATATTATAACAACCATTGAATTGTGTTATTTTTAACAATAAATAGTTACTGTTACTGGAAGTTCATTTTCTGCTTTGTACCCATTTTGCACATACATTTTCATATACAGTACATGTTTTGACAGATATCATACACAGTCTCTTGAGTTTTGAAGCACTGTTGTTAAAAATGGTGAAATTAATGCATGTTAATGCATGTCCAATGTTGTATATTCTGTGCACTCAACCACAATGCTCATTTCCAGCATAATGTTAACTGTTAACCACTGTAATGTTAAAGTGACACAGTACTGATATATGCACACCAACCTGTACATAAAGCTGTGTGTGTGTGTGTGTGTGTGTGTGTGTGTGTGTGTGTGTGTGTGTGTGTGTGTGTGTGTGTGAATATATGTTTGTTTATAATTTATATGTCTCTCTCTCTTTCTCTATCTCTCTCTCTCCCTCTCTCTCTCTTTGTATGTGTCTCCCTCCCTCTCTCTCTTTGAGGCCAGGCCCTGTCCTCCTGCCCTTCATCCTGCCCTCTTGTTTGTTTCTCAGAGCGCTGGTTGCTGTACATCACTCACACGCCATGGCTTGACTGCAGATAATACTTAGCCCCAGTGGTTTACAGAGACGTTATTTCCCAGAATCAGCCTCGCCTCACTACAGCCCACTGTCCTCAGATCTGCGTGCACAGCAATAGACTAAAAGAGCACGGCTGAGGAGACCAGGGCAATACAACTGTGAAAAAACAACAAAAGAAAAGACTGCAGAAAGACTGGCCTCTTAAGTGCGAACCTGAAAACCACACAGGGTCTAGATGTTTCCAGCCACCAACTTTCTCACTATCAACAAAGTTATTTATATCATGGTGTCACAGCAGGCTGTTTGCAAACACCACTGGAAACTTCACACATCTCTGAACCCCTCTCATTACAGACACACCATGACCCTGCAATCACCCATCACTAAGGCTCCAGCCTCACCGAACACATTTAGAGATGGTCCTGGCCTTCTACTTCTGCTTGCCCACCTTAGTATTACTATTTTTTAAACACATCATATACTAAATTGTGTATTGTGTGTTAATCTAATTTAGTTTTGTGGTTGAGTCAGGACCATAAAATCACATTAACACTATACTATACTTGGAGAGCTTCATAATTCACAGCATTTTATGATTATCAGTGCTGCATGTGTGACCTTAAGTAGAAATGAATTGAAGCAGCTTTGTGGGTCAGGAGGCAATTGTACTATTCTCATGAGGAATTCACATAACGAGGTTATATACAAACATGAGCGTAAATGAATGTACTATCAATACATTACCCTGAATTGTACAAGTTGTTCAACAGCATGTGTGTGTGTGTGTGTGTCTGTTTGTGCGTCTGTAAGAAAAGAAGAGAGGAAGAAGGAGTGAGCGTAAGAGAATATGATTCTAGCAGCTGAGCTCTTGATTACTAGCGCCATCTTGTGATAGATCATTTAAGGTTGTGGACAGTGCCAGTGCAGGTTTGAGGCTGTGGTAAAAGTTAGGGAGCATCACACATATCATCAGATTTGATCAGATAAGATCATTTGTGATTTAATATGTGGCCTTAGGCCATTAGAAGTGTAACTGAGAAACTGTCAGAAAAAGGTATTTAAATATTCTTTACTTATTTATTATATATTTGAGAAATCAGTTCTTGGTTTTCATGATTTTTCTTGACCTCTATCGCCATCTTGTGAAAGCAACTGGTTATATTTCACACAGCTTTTGTTCAGTATGCTCGTATTGAAGAGAAACATATCACCTGTTCTTGTCAAACATGTGGTCTTCAACTAAATACAATCCTAATTTAAAAGATTGTATACCAACCAAGTCATGATCAAGGACAGTAAGGATCAAAAGCCTTCTCCCTTCCTTTCCTCAATGAACTCAAGGCAAATATTAGCACAGGTTATCAGGTTAACTCAGGATGAAGTTCACTCCTCTTTCTCACCCTTCACAGTTGGCCATGATGGAGAAACCAAGTGGTGCCACACCCTGCAGTGACTTCTGCTGCAACATGGCAGTGGGCTCATAAATCACTGGGGACACGCTGAGCTCAGTGCCTGATCAATGACAGCTTACAAAATGGCACCATTGAGATGGAGACACTGGCTGCTGCTGCTGCCACCACTGCTGCTGGTTCTGTGCTGGTGAACTGTGGATAGTAAACTGACAGAAAATCTTTGTAATAAAAACAACTCTTACTTAAAAGTACTCTTACTTATTATCTGGTGCTCCATATAATTGGAAGCATGTTCATTACACCAATGATCTATTTTGTCTTGCTTTATCATTATTACTGTGCTTTTTGATGTTCTTTATTTTAGCCCCCACTACTCAACTCCTTGCCCCCCCTTCCCCCCCCTCCCCCCAACTGACTAATTTAACGAGGCGGATGCTTCCCTTAAAATAAATCTCCTATCTAATTAAGAGGCAGGGTGAATTTCTTTACAGAGCTCTTTAAGTACACAAAGGCCTTTAAAGTAATGCAACTCATATGAAACAGGACTCCTGCCAAGCTGAGGGAAGTTCGAACAAGACTGTTCAACATCAGACTGCAGCGATGATTGGAGATTGTAATCTGTCTCTGTTATCCATGCTTTCTTTTATCTCTCACTCTATTATTATTACTGTACTTTTTGATTGACAGTAGACATTCGTTACTTACCAGCCCCCCCCCCCAAACCCTCTCCCGTCCAATATCACTGGTTTGACTTTTCCATTTAAGACTCAATGCTGCCCCCTGTGCCTTTGACTGCTGTCTCAGAACATTTTGTCATTGCCAGAAGAGGGCAGCAAGACTATGCATAAGGCCAAAAGTAGGCCATAGCACATTTCACATTATGGACTGAAGAGAATATGTCTGATGAGCATTGTATTTGTCACATTGTAATGAAATTGACTCACACGATACAACCAGCATCCTATTTGTGTGCACTGTAGCTGACCAGCCAAACAGGTTCAGTCAATAAAATCAAATATAACAAATGGGAATGAAATAAAATCAAATATAACAAATGGGAATTATTTAATTTGTCACTTGTCACAATTGTCACTGATGGTTTTTAATGAATCAGTATTGTCTTTGAATTTAATTCATTAAATATGATTACCCAGGGAACACACTGACAATGTATGAAGAGTATCAGGAACCATTTTTGTTTGCCTAAAGAAAGCCTCTGTCCATGGTGCTGAAAACCCTCCAGGTTTCTCTTGGGAAGCATCTACACAGTATGACCTGCTCTACCTCTACTTGATCTATATACGTACATTTACGCAGGATTGGAAGAAAACATGGTACTATTAACTACTGCTATCTAGGTAACCTAACACACAGTTACAGCATAAAACAGATTAAAAGTATGCATGTTAGCATACAACTCCTTACTTATCAATATATTTATACATTAAGATCAAAATAAAATAAAAGGTTATAACACTTGCTCTAACCACAATCCCCTCGTACAAACTCACACACAGGCACGCACACACACACACACACACACACACACACACACACACACACACACACACACACACACACACACACACACACACACACACACACACAGCCACGCACACACACAAACACACACACACAGCCACGCACATACACACACACACACACACACACACACACACACACACACACACACACACACACAGTACAGTTGCACAGTAAACCCCAGATAGTGCTGATCTGCTCAGAGTTAACTGAATTGGGTTAAATGAAGCCGCTCTCCATTCTGTGACTGGGAGTGACATGAAGAGAGAAGAAACTTTGAGCAAAGTCTACATACCAAATTAATCAACAGCGCCCCTTTGGAACATTCTGGAGCATGACAGGCAAAACATAATCAGAGAGCTGCTTAGTAGTACAGTGCTGTGAATCTGAAGCAGCAGCAACTATAGATAGTGAATGTGGATTGCCATATGGATAACCGTGATGATCAATTTTGCTGAAGGTGAACAGTTTTGAATCATTCCCTCTATATACAGTAAACATTCTGCCATATAATGAAGGCTCCTAATGATTTGTCAAAGGAAATTATTTTCACCTATACGGTTAGTGACAATGGGCCTCATTCTCGAACACAGTTAAGAAGAATTCAAGAAGGAATTTCTTCTGAATTGGATTTAGGAAAACATTTGGCATTCATGAAAGTTTTCTCACCTGGGATTTGTTCTGAACTTCAGAAGACTTTCCGAACTCGAAATAGCAGTCGTAACTCGGCCAGAGTTTTCTCAAATGCGATTCCTCAAAAAACCACAAGATGGCCCATGGGGTTTTTTGAGTGTTAATGAATTTGTGAGAAATCGTTGGTGATTGCGTTCACATCAACTCTACAGACATCCTCGGATTAAAGTAATTATAATAATAATAATCACAAGAATATTTGTATCATTAACAATTACGTTTCACATGTATAGTCATGATTCTACGAGACACCGTGATGTCATAAAATAAATAAAAGGACTACACCAGAATGCTGCGCTCGTCTAGTGAGCGTTGTTTGGCACTGCTGTCTGTGCAAGTACGGCAATCCAGAATTTTCATTTGTAGTTCCACGTTGGTGGAACGAACTGCCTAGCACTACCAGAGCAGGGGCGTCCCTTTCTACCTTTAAGAAGCTTTTGAAGACCCAACTCTTCAGAGAGCACCTCCCTTCCTAACTGGCACTTCGACTAGTGCTTAACTTGCACTTACAGCAGTTGTGCACTTAGTTTTTATTTTCTATTTCGTTTTTCTATTTCTTATGTAAAGTAGTATTTATTGTTACACTAGGTCTCTATTGCTCGTAGCTTGACTGTTCTTTCCCTTGTAGCCTACGTCGCTTTGGACAAAAGCGTCTGCTAAATGACTAAATATAAATGTGAATGTACACGAACACTGCAAATGTAAGTGAATAAATAAATAAGCACTAAACTCAATCACGTTGATATAGCTATAGTGGAATAGAATGGACACATCTACATCCTGCAACGGTCCACCTCTGCACCATTGAAGTTAGATCTGCGTTTACTCAACGCCGGTGCTCGCTTTACGCTTTGACATGAGTCGTTTACGAGTTGCTTTCGTGTAGATTCGGTCGATTCCGACTGCACACGTCACTACGGTTGTGTGCCCTTATAAGAGGCTGGCGGGGCGTGTATGTATGCAAATTCAGCAGCACGAGAACACGCTTTCAATTTAAGAAAACTCTTCCGGTGGAGCACAGCTCAGAACACTTCTGCTGCGTAGGAACACATTTTCAAGCGTTTATGAATTTGTCGGATGTCTTTTTCTTACGTTGTTTTTCCGAAGCCCGTAAGAAACATTTCAGAAGAAACTTCAGAAAATGTTCGAGAATGAGGCCCAATGTTTGTAATGGCCCTGACAAAGGCGTGTTATTGCCAACACATTGGTCTAATACATTGATATGCATTGAAGTCCGAGTGTTGAGTACCTTTTTAATTTTGATTTTGATTTTGATGAACCGCTCGCCTTTCGATCAACATCTCAGCTCTTCAGATGTGCGTTTACCTCCTTATCAGATACAAATCATTGGCCATTTGTCAGTTTATTATGTTCACAGATCATTGCAATAGGATTGTTCATCTGATTTACATGCAAATTTCACCAGAAACTAAGTTCATGCTAATATGCGTTTGAATTTGGAGACTGGAGCCTAGTCCCCAAAGACATCACATGTTTGTTCAACAGGAAGTGGTATTTCTTTGACGCACAACTATTTAAGTCTTTCTACTCCACATTGAATGTACTTGAAAAAGCCACTCATATGTGTGTGTTGTCTTTAGTTGGCTAAGTTGTCACTTACTGCACAGACAAATCTTGCAAGAAACTCATGCTGTTTGAATAATGCTTTGGATACTTATAATCCCTTTCATGGACATGTGTAAGTTAATTTAAATTATTCTTATTATTTTTTTTTTTTTTATTAAAGTTTTTTTTTCTGTTTGGTAAAGTAATTGGTGTTTCTGGGTGTAATGTCTGATGCAATGCTTTGACTACTACATCATGAAATTGACTCATATGATTTACCCTCATACTTTTCTAGACAAAGCACATGATGTTATTCAATTAAATCGAGTAACAGAAGCTGCACCTGGAGATACAGTGACTTTAGATTGCTTTTTCTCTGTGGCTTTCAAACACGAGGCACTGTCCTGGTACAAACAAACACTGGGACAAATGCCTTTTTTTATGGCCAAGTCGTTTGATGCCACTTCATCCTGGGATCCTTTGTTTTCTGAAGACTTTCAAAATGGACGGATGAACATGCAGCGGTCTGATGGAGTATTTAATCTGACTATTACAAAGATCACATCATCTGATGAAGCAACATATTACTGCACATGGACAGTGTATCAACAGGTGAAATTTGGAAATGGAACGTTTTTGGCTCTCAAAGGTAATACACGTGTGTTTCAACAGAACACCCCAACAATTCAGGAGTTATTAGACATTTCACCCACTTTCAAATTCACTATTTTCTTTAAAATGTAGGTTTTAACCACAGCTATAATGAAGATAGAGCGTTCGCCTGTGCAGTGGCCAACTGTGGACAAATGAACACTGAAAAGAAGACAGTTTTGTACACAGGTATTTGATTTCATCAAATATGATTATTGTAGATGAGGAACATTGTTGCAGCATGAAGCAGCATCAACAGATGACTTGACGCATGTTATTTTATGATGTGCCACATAGAAGTGTCTTTACATACAGCGTGTTGTTTTCTGCTGTTTTTCAGAAAAAACTGTGGATCCTGTTGTTTATGGGATGGTTGCTGTGTTGGGACTGTGTTTTGTGCTCATATGTTACTTGGTCTGTTTAAAATACCAAGACAGGAAACACAAACATGACAAAGGTATATCGTCTGTGATAATAGCTATTAGAATGCATTACAAGAGCATGTCTCAGTGAGTGTTGTCATGACTCCAAGTAAAAAAATAACAAACTTTTAAATGTTGATCAAATGACCTTACATTTAGTAGATGCTTTTATCCAAAGATGTATACACATTTTACATTGATGGCACACTGCGCATAAGGAGTATTTAGGGGTTCAGTGTCTTGCTCAAGGACGCTTCGACAGGGAATTGAACTATCAACCTTCTGATTACAAAAATACTTATCTACCTCCTGTACCACTGTCACCCCCTGAATATGAACTTGTAGTTTCATTAACTGTTTTTTTTTATCTGACATACATTCTCAGATAAAGCTTCAGGATTGTGTCATATTTTTTTGTATTTAGCATTTTTTGTTTAGAATGTATCACCTAATTCTTCTTTTCCCTACATACAGGCTACAACAATAGAGATGGCCTTGATCATATTACTGAGCAGATCCCAGTAAGTTTTATATTAATTGTTTTCATGTTAAAGTCAATTCCAACTGTTAGTTACAGAATTATGAATGCCATGCTTGTTTCCTTTAGATCTTTATGAGTCCAGATGGAAATGTCTTCACATCTGTTATCTACAAAATCAAGAAACTCTAAATGTCTGCATAACAATGAAATGCTACCCTTTCAGCTTTCATATCTGATACCTGCTTCATCAAGTTAGCCACCGAGACACGCACGCACACACGCACGCACGCACACACACACACACACATACTACTCTTTGGTACTGCTACTCCCCCTTTATTGCACACATGTTACCTCATGTCATTTGGTGGTAACTGATGAACATGGGTTTTGCATTGTACCTTTATTTCCCTGCTGTACATAGAGAGCTGTATTGTGACTACATGCTACAGTGCAAAAGTGCCCTTTCTGCTGAATGAAAATATTTTGTGCCCGTTGAAATGTACTCTTCAGTTTGCGTGCTGCAATGTTTGATTTTATTTGTGTATAAGTCAAAAACTGGCAAAAGGAACAGGGGAATCTACACAGACTTTATTCTTCCTGATTCTTAACATGTGTACAAAGCATACCTCAAACTCTTTGCTATTGTTAAAACTGACACACTGTGTTTTTGAATACACACTGCGCTTTTGTATACACATTTCCTTACCTAACTTCTTAATGTTTGTTCAAGTACATCATAATGTTATAATTCAACAATGACAACAACAACAATAATACAGTAATAGGTTTGTTGTCAGATGTTTGCATTACATGACACATTCATGGTCTCAAAGTCAAATTGAGACCATTGCAGGCATCAATATTATGACTTTACATATTACTTCAGGAGTTTACAATTCATAGTCTGGATTAAATATTCTTAAATTGTTTGTGTATCAAAATATTTATCAACAATTATGGAACAGAACACCAATTAGGTATCAGCTCACAATCAATAATGTATATCAAGTTCTTCCAGATGCATTGTAAAGAACATGTATGTATACAGGTTAGGCCTACGTGGTGTGAACATAAATGCACGTGTATCTACATTCTCAGAAAACACTTCCTCAAACTGTTTTTTTACACATACAACTCATAACATAATCAAAGGTAGTCATTTATGAGATGGCCAGCCAAAACGGATGGTCGACTGCTTGACCAGCAACGGTCAACCGCAGCGACTTCTTGCCTCTTATCTGGTTCGTCTGTCCTGGGCACGTAATGGAGCGGACGAGGGAGATTGTGGACCCAGTGTCCACCAAGGCTCAACAGGTGGTGTCGTCCAGGTCACAGTTTACCTAACGTTCATGTGCTCAACCCAATCAGCCGAGCCACAGCTGTCCAGGTAGGAGGGAGGAGACGGTGTCTGAGGGGGACAGTCCTCCCGCTGTGCCTCCCTGCTTCAGGCTGACGCTGGCTGGGGTGCTGTAGTTCAATTCACTTCACCAAATGTAAATTCAGTAACTTCCTTTTACTTTCCCCTAATGACTAAGTATTTTGCTGGTAAATATATGGTAAATTATAGTATATTATTGGGTATTTACCACAGGTCATAGGTCGTACGTTTGTCCATTTGTGATTTTTTTCAACTATACTTAGATTACAGGTCTGCGACTTCCTTTGTTCAAAATGTACAGCACCTCGTGGCAGTTGACTCGTGGCAGTCGTGGCAGAAGCCACCTGATTTTACAAAAATACAGATGAAACGGCTCGACACATGGAATAGATTGATGAGTGCGTATTGTGTGTTATATGACTTAAAAAACGTTATTAAAACTTAAAAATGTATGTTTTTTTGGACGTGTCTTTCTCTCTCTCTCTCTCTCTCTCTCTCTGTGTGTGTGTGTGTGTGTGTGTGTGTCTGTGTGTGTCATCACGCTGTGTGTTGCATGCCAGTTACCAGTGGCCCACTTAGCTCACTGTCTCACTTTGTTGATCATGCTCTCTCTCTCTCTCTCTTGATCTCTCTCTTTGAGGCCAGGCCCTCTCCCCCTGCCCTGCATCCTGCTCTCATGTTTGTTTCTCAGAGCGCTGGTTTCACTCACACACCATGACTTGACCACAGAGGATTCTCAGCCCCAGCCGTTATTATACAGGGCTGTTATTTCCCAGAATCAGCCTCACCTCACTACCCCTCCTAACACTGCTGTTTGTTCTTTCAACATGATGTATCAGCCCACTGTCACTGTGACAAACAACAAATGAAAAGACTGCAGAAAGACTGGCCTCTTAAGTTCGACCCTGAAAACCACACAGGGTTGAGAAGTTTCCAGCCACCAACTTTCTCAGTATCAACGATGTTATTTATATCATGGCGTCACAGCAGACTGGTTGCAAACACCAGTGGAAACTTCACACATCTCTGAACCCCTCTCATTACAGAGACACACCAGGACCCTGCAATCACCCATCACATTTAGAGATGGTTCTGGCCTTATACGTCTGCTTGCCCATCTTTTTAATACTATTTTTTTTTATATATATTATACATTATATAAAAATGTGTATTGTGTGTTAATCTGATTTAGTTCTGTGGTTGGGACAGGTCAACAACATTATATTAACACTATAGTGTTTACAAGGCTTTAGCAAAGCATAACCATGCATCAGTTTGTTTACTAAAGCAAATGTTTTATGACACCTTTTTTCATTATAGGAAGTTTCTGATTGTCTTTCCTCAATTCCAAATTCATATTTAAATAATGAGCATGTGGTTTTGCATAATAGGCTGCAGGCCAATAGTTTTGAGAAGGAGAAAATGCAGCCTTTTGCCTTGGCCTGGATGACTGTATGCTCCTTTATGCTGTCCTTCACAAGGCAGGAGAGGCAAGATTTCCTGAGAGGAAAAGTAAAAACATTTCCACAATGTTTTAATATTGTGTAGCAAGTCGATAAGCAAATAGCCATGATCTGGTATCGTTTTTGAATCTTTCTGTGAGGGAGCGACAGAGAGAGAGGGAAAAAAGAGAGATTTTATTTGAGGACAGTGAAAGTGAAGACTGACTATATGTCTCAGTGTGCGTGTGCGTGTGTGTGTGCGTGCATGTGCGTGTGTGTGTGTGTAAGGCTGTCTCTGTCTGTCTGTCTGTAAGAAAAGGAGAGGAAGAGGGAGTGAGAGTGAGAGAGTAAGATCCTAGCGGCTGAGCTCTTGATTACTATCGCCATCTTGTAAAAAATCATTTAAGGTTGTGGACAGTGTCAGTGCAGGTTTGAGGCTGTGGTTAAAGTTAGGGAGCATCACACATAGCATCACACCTTTGTGATTACATACATGGCCACAGGCCATTACAAGTATAACTGAGAAACTGCCACAGAAAGAGATGGTTGCATCTTTAAATATGCCTATCTTGTCTTAAGCCTGATCTCTCTGTTCTCTGATCTGTTTGTGTTGGCCTCTCACTGCAGGAGTTCAGCAGCAGGATGTGGTGAGGGTCATTAGAGCTGTAAACTCGCCTCTGGTGTCTTTGCTGTAGTTTTCTGTTTCTCTCCCTCCCAAAGATATCAGTTTTAAACAAGGTCGAAAGAAGCACAGTTCAACCCTTCTTATCACCTCTGACCCAAACTTGGACAACAGGTTCCTTCTCTTACGCATATACGTAGCTCTTACACAGTAGGCAGACAAAATGGTGTCAACACCTAATAATCTAAGTTACACACACACAGAAAGCAGAAAAGCCATGTTCCTGCTTACATAAGCACATGATTCATACAAGGTAATTATTAATACAAGGCACTTGATTAATACATTCTTAAGTCATTAACAGTGTTTCAAAATAAATTCTGTCAGGAAGTTCTGTGCTGAAGAAGGCCGCCTGGTTGAGGGCAGACCCAAGGCACTTTGCTTACTGCCAGCAGGGAGTTTCTCCTGCTCTCACCAGCGACAAAGCTCCAAGCGTCTACGACTGGAAGGGTATGTGTTAGTGTGTGTGTCTGTCTGTGTGTCTGTGAGTGTGTCTGCGAGTGTGTGTTTGTCTGTGTGTGTGTCTGTCTGTGTGTCTGTGTGTCTGCGAGTGTGTGTGGGTGAACAACAACAGCAATTGCAATCGGGGGCTCACTCCCAGCACAAGGCTGAGAGTAAAGCAATGATAAACACATCGCACAAGGTTTATATAGACAGAAGTTGAGCGTTCAGCAGGGATAACCACGTGGTGGATTTCTGACGTCCGAGGCAAGGATGGAAGTTTTGCAGTTCGACCCTTCTTATCACCTCTGGTCTAAACATGCTCTTGTACATATGCAGACTAAGTGGCACCTAATAATCTAAGTTACACACGCACAAAAAAAAGCCATGTTCATGCTTTCTTAAGCACATGATTCATACAAGCAATATATTAATAGGCACTTGATTCATATATTCTTAAGTCATTAACAGTGCTTGGAAATTATCTCCATCAGTTTGTGTGTGTGTGTGTGTGTGTGTGTGTGTGTGTGTGTGTGTGTGTGTGTGTTTGTGTGTGTGTGTGTGTGTGTGTGCAGTGTGTTTGCAGTGTGCGTGTGAGCAATGAATGCTGCTTTAGACCATACTTTTAAATATCTATATGCTATGTAAGTGGAGTTTTTCTGACATTCAATCAAAATTGTTAATACAGGAAAGCCTTTCAAATTGTAACATTTTAGCTACAACCTTTTCATGAAAATGTCCTCTTTTATTCTGTTTTTATTCAGGCATGAGTCATTCTGATGCTCAGAGTCTGAGATCAACTTTCTGTTTGATTAGTGTTAAATCCAGAAACTGTGCCCTTCTCACTATAGGTATGGTGCGGCTGGAGCCTGCAGGTGACCGGAGCGCCTTTGATGCTGAGTTCCTTGAAACCGGGGATGAGAACGAGTACAACCCAAAGCTCGTGCCTGTTGACATCAGCAGTTATTTAGTGACACCTGACTTCCACTCATTTAACGAGGCAGATGCTTCACTGAAATTAAATCTCCTATCTTATTACGAGGCAGGGTGAGGCTAATTTCTTTACAGAGCTCTATAAGTACACAAAGGCCTATAATGTAATGCAGCTCATACAAAACCTCAAACAAGAGGCACGAAAGACTCCTGTCAAGGTGAGGGAAGCTCTAACAAGACTGTTCACTGACCGCAGCGATGATTTGAGATTGTAATCTGTCTCTGTTATCAATGCTCTCTTTTGTCTTGCTCTGTTATTATTACTGTACTTTTTGATTGACAGAAGATGTTCATTACTTTAGACCCTTCCCCCCACACACCCCAACCCCTAACTCTCTCCCATTCCATGTCACTGTTTGACTAGCTGACCAGCCTAACAGGTTTCCTCAATAAAGTCAAATACAAGAAATGGGAATGATTTAATTTATTGTCATTGATGGTTTTTAATGAGTCAGTATTGTCTTTGAATTTAATTGTGTGGGTACCCAGAAAGCAATCTGACAATGTCTAAAGAGAATGTCCATTTCTGTTTGCCTAAATAAAGCATCTGTCCATGGTTCTGAAAATGCTGAAAACCCTCCAGGTTTTATCTTGGGAAGCACCTACATACTACATAGTACACACACACACACACACACACACACACACACACACACAAACACACACACACACACACACACGCACACACAAAAACACACACACACACACACACACACACTGTAGAGGTTCACAGTAAACCCCACATAGTGCTGATCTGCTCAGAGTTAACTGAATTGGGTTAAAAAGAAGCCGCTCTCCATTCTGTGACTCGGAGTGACATGAAGAGAGAAGAGTTTGGAACATTCTGGAGCATGACAGCCTAAACATAATCAGAGAGCTGCTTAGTAGTACAGTGCTGTGAATCTGAAAACAGCAGAGACTATAGGTAGTGAATGTGGATGATAGTCAAAGCATGACGATCAATTTTGCTGAATATTTTTGTTTATCGCTCTTCAAGCTTCAGACAACAAGGTATCATCAGAGTTTTTCAGATCACACTTTCACCCCTAAACATTAACACTGAATTAGGCTTCAGCTCACAAGGGTCATACGTAGGTCACATATGTAATATGTCAAGACAACAAAAGTCTCACTTCTTGATAAATGTAATCCTTCTGTCACAAGTTCTTTGAAGTTGGCCTTGCATACCTCTTCACCAGGAAATGATGGTTTGGTGCTTTGTTTTCTTCTCTGTCTGTCTGCTCATATGTGTGTCATGCACTGTATGCTTTGTAGTGAGAGACATGTAATGATTTGTCACAGGTAACATACCACATTTTTTTAACCTAGGATTAGTGACAATGTGTTTGTAATGACCGTGACGAAGGCGTGTAATTGCCAAAACGTTGGTCTAATAAATTGATATGCATTGAAGTTTGAGTGTTTGAATACCTTTTTGATTTTCTAGAGCCGCTCGCCATTCGATTAACACCTCAGCTCTTCAGGTGTGAATTTACCTCCTTATCAGTTACAAATCGTTGGACAAATCCCACAAATATTTGAGCACATCTTCTGAACGCATCATCTTGTTTCACAGAGAATAAATGCGTAACCATACTAAAGATATTTGTCAGTTTATCATGTTCACAGACCATTGCAACAGGATTGTTCATCTGATTGACTTGCACATTTCACCAGAAACTAGGTTCATGCTCATATGCGTATGACTTGGAGACTGGAGCCTAGTCCCCAAAGACATCACATGTCTGTTCAACAGGAAGTGGTTCTTCTTTGACGCACACCTATTTAAGTCTTTCACTCCACATTGAATGTACTTGAAACAAAGCCATTCATCTCTGTGTGTTGTCTTTAGTTGGCTAAGTTGTCACTTAGTGCACAGACAAATCTTGCAAGAAACTAATACTGTTTAAATAATGCTTTGGATACTTATAATCCCTTTCATGCACATGTGTAAGTTAATTTAAGGTATTATTATTTTCATAAAATAATAATAATAATAATAATAATTTATTAATAATTTGCATTGCTATAATTATTATTATTTTCAATTATTGCATTTTAAAGATTTTTAAAGATTATTTTCTGTTTGGTAAAGTAATTGGTGTTTCTGAGTGTAATGTCTGATGCAATGCTTTAACTACTACATCATGAAATGTACTCATATGCTTTACCCTCATACTTTTCTAGACAAAGCACATGATGTTATTCAATTAAATCGAGTAACAGAAGCTGCACCTGGAGATACAGTGACTTTAGATTGCTTTTTCCCTGCGGCTTTCAAACACGAGGCACTGTCCTGGTACAAACAAACACTGGGACAAAAGCCTTTTTTTGTGGCTAAGTCATTTGGTGGCACTCCATCCTGGGATCCTTTGTTTTCTGAAGACTCTCAAAATGGTCGTATTAACATACAGAGGTCTGATGGAGTACTTAATCTGACCATCACAAACATCACATCATCTGATGAAGCAACATATTACTGCACATGGACAGTGTATCAACAGGTTAAATTTGGAAATGGAACGTTTTTGGCTCTCAAAGGTAATACACATGAGTTTCAACAGAACATCCCAGCAATTCAGGAGTTATGGAACATTTCACCCACTTTCATATTTACTATTTTCTTTAAAATGTAGGTTTTAACCACAGCTATAATGAAGATAGAGCATTCATCTGTGCAGTGGCCAACTGTGGACAAATGAACACTGAAAAGAAGACAGTTTTGAACACAGGTATTCGATTTCATCAAATATGATTATTACAGATGAGGAACATTGTTGCAGCATGTAGCAGCATTAACAGATGACTTGACGCATGTTATTTTACGATGTGCCACAGAGAAGTGTTTTTACAAACAGCGTGCTGTTTTCTGCTGTTTTTCAGAAAAAGCTGTGGATCCTGTTATTTATGGGATGGTTGCTGTGTTGGGACTGTGTTTTGTGCTCGTATGTTACTTGATCTGTTTAAAATACCAAGACAGGAAACACAAACATGACAAAGGTATATCATCTGTGATAATAGCTATTATAATGCATTACATGAGCTTGTCTCACTGAGCATTGGCATGACTAGTAGAAAGTAGAAGTAGAAGTAGAAAATAACAAACTTTGAAATGTTGATCAAATTACCTGAATATGCACTTGCAGTTACATTAACTGTTTTTTAATCTGACATACATCTCCAGTGTTCTCAGATAAGGCTTCAGGATTGTGTCATATTTTTTAGTATTTAGTCATTTTTGTTTAGAATGTATCACCTAATCCTTCTTTTCCCTACATACAGGCTACAACAATAGAGATGACCTTGATCATATTACTGAGCAGATGCCAGTAAGTTTTATATTATCTGTTTTCATGTCAAAGACAAAACTGTCCGATATAGATTTACAATGCCATTCTTGTTTCCTTTAGATCTCGATGATTCCAGATGGAAATGTCTTCACATCTGTTATCTACAAAGTCAAGAGCCTCTAATTGCTGCCCTTTCAGCTTTCATATCTGCTACCTGCTTCACCAAGTTAGCCACCAAGACACACACATACATACGCACATGCGCACGGCCACGCACACGCACACGCACACGCCGCACACACACACACATGCCCACACACACACATGCATACAGACACACACACACACACACTCACACACACACTACTCGTTGTTACTGCTACACCCCCTTTGTTCCCTTTATGTTACCTCATGTCATTTGGTAGTAACTGATGAACATGAATTTTGCATGGTACTATTCCTTCCCTGCTGTATATAGAGAGCTGTATTGTGACAACATGCTACAGTGCAAAAGTGCCCTTTCTGCTGAATGAAAACTTTTAAAATACAAATGTTTTTTGCCCGTTGAAATGTACTCTTCAGTTTAATAAAGAAGTGAATCTATTTTCCAATAACTTTGCGTGCTGCAATGTTCAATTTTATTTGGGTATTAGTCAAAAACTGTCAAAAGGGACAGGCAAGACACCTTAATGCTGTTTCAAATCTACACTTCCTTTATTCTTCTTGATTCTTACCATGTGTACAAAGCATACCTCAAACTCTTATTTATTGTCAAAAATGACACACTGTGTTTTTGTTTACACATTGCTATACATTTGTCAACCTAACTTCCTAATATTTGTTCAAGTAAATCATAATGTCATAATTCAACAATGACAACAACATCATTAAGGTTTGTTGTCAAATTTTTGCATTACATGACAAATGCATGGTCTCAGACTCAAATTGAGACCATTGCAGGCATCAGTATTAGGACTTTACTTTACACATTACTTCAGGAGTTTGCAATTTATAGTCCTGATTAATTATTCTTAAATTGTTTGTATCAAAATATTTACCAACAATTATAGAACAGAACACAAATTAGGTATCAGCTCACAAATAATAATGCATATCAAGTTCTTCCAGAATCACTGTAAAGAATATGTAAGTATACAGATTAGGCCTATGTGGTGTGAGCATAAATGCACATGTATCTACATTGTCAGAAAACACTTCCCCAAACTGTTCAAAAAGTAGAGGCAAATGTTGTGTGAGGGAAAAGGGGTTTGAAAAAAAGCATGACACAAAAGGGACACTGCGACTAGAGAGTGTCTTAACTGATCATTGTGCACATCACCCAAGGTTAGCTTCATTAGCATGATTATAGAAACACTGGATTCGTTTTTTAATACACATACAACTCATAACATAAACAAAGGTAGAGTCATTTATGAGATGGCCAGCCAAAACGGATGGTGGACTGGTCTACCAGTAACCAGTCAACCGCAGCGACCTCTTGCCTCTCATCTGGTTCGTCTGTCCTGGGAACGTAATGGGGCGGACGAGGGAGATAATGGACCCAGTATCCACCAAGGCTCAACAGGTGGTGTCCTCCAGGTCACAGTTCAGGTAAAGTTCATGTGCTCAACCCAATCAGCCAAGCCACAGCTGTTCAGGTAGGAGGGAGGAGACGGTGTCTGAGGGGGACAGTCCTCCCTCTGTGCCTCCCTGCCTCGGTTGACGCTGGCTGGGGTGCTGTGGTTCACTTCACTTCACCGAATGTCAATTCAGTAACTCTTTTTTTACATTCCCCTAATGACTAAGTATTTACCTGGTAAATATATGGCAAATTATGTTATATTATTGGGTAATTACCAATGGTAATAGGTCGTAAGTTTGTCCATTTGTGATTTTTTTTTGTAACTATACTTAGATTACAGGTCTGCGACTTCCTTTGTACAAAATGTACAGCACCTCATGGCAGTTGAGGTTTAGTTTGTACGTGTGAGTGTGTGTGTGTGTGTGTGTGTGTGTGTGTGTGCGTGTCTGTCTGTGTGTGTGTGTGTGTGTGTGTCTTAAACCACAGATATGCATGTACGCTGTGTTCTTCTTAATTTGTTCCACTATGAGACGTTCTGTTCTCAACCACCTGAGAGAGCAGACATGTGCTCTCTCACTTTTAGCACTCTCTTAATATTTATCATAGTCATTTCAGCTTGCTTTGTTGTAAATAAATAATTTGTAAACGCATGCAATTAAATAGATAATATTATAACAATCATTGAATTCTGTTATTTTTTAGCAATAAATACAATATGTCATTGTACGTACATTTTCTGCTTTGTACCCATTTTGCAATTTCATATACATTTTTTGACAGTCTCTTGTGTGTGGTTTAATGCACTGTTGTTCAAAATTGTCAAAATTGTCAAAATTGTCAAATAAATCCATGTTTATGAATCCAAGCTTATGCTGTATTTTCTGTGCGCTGAACCACAATGCTCATTTCCAGCAGAATGTTAACTGTTAACCACTGTAATGTTAAAGCGATACAATACTGATCAATGCACACCAACCTGTACATTAATCACCTCAGGCCTGGAGTAGGTTAGTTGTGGATCGATGGATGTAGATATTTACACAGTAATGGAATTGTCTCCACTCCAGTCAGAGACCTAAAAACATTTGGGGCTTTTCAGAAAACAAAGGGGGTTTGAGGACCAGAAGCCACCTGATTTCATTTTTAGGGTCTTTTTACAAACATGCATACAGACTCGACACATGGAATAAATTGAATTGAATGCGAATTGTGTGTTATATGACTTATAAAACGGACCATTTATGTTTTTCTGGACGTGTGTCTGTCTCTCTCTGGGTGTGTGTGTGTGTCATCACGCTGTGTGTTGCAGGCCCCACTTAGCTCACTGTCCCACTTTGTTGATCTCTCTCTCTCTCTCTCTCTCTCTCTCTCTCTCTCTCTCTCTCTCTCTCTCTCTCTCTCTCTCTCTCTCTCTCTCTCTCTCTCTCTCTCTCTCTCTCTCTCTCTCTCTCTCTCTCTCTCTCTCTCTCTCTCTCTCTCTCTCTCTCTCTCTCTCTCTCTCTCTCTCTCTCTCTCTCTCTCTCTCTCTCTCTCTCTCTCTCTCTCTCTCTCTCTCTCTCTCTCTCTCTCTCTCTCTCTCTCTGAGGTCCTGTTTGTTTCTCAGAGCGCTGCTTTCTGTGCACCACTCTCACACCTTGAGCGCTACGGCTTGACCACAGAGGATTCTCAGCCCCAGCCATTATTATGCAGGGCTGTTATTTCCCAGAATCAGCCTCACCTCACTACCCCCTACTGCTGTTTGTGCTTTCAACATGATGCATCAGCCCACTGACCTTAGACCTGCGTGCACAGCAATAGACTTAAAGAGCACAGCTGAGGAGACCAGGGCAATACAACTGTAATTAACAACAAAAGAAAAGACTGCAGAAAGACTGGCCTCTTAAGTGCAAACCTGAAAACCACACAGGGTCTAGAAGTTTCCAGCCACCAACTTTCTTACTATCAACAATGTTATTCATATCATGGTGTCTCAGCAGACTGGTTGCAAACACCAGTGGAAACTTCACACATCTCTGACCCCCTCTCATTACAGAGACACACCAGGACCCTGCAATTTATTATATATTTGAGAAATCAGTTCTAGGTTTTCATTACATTTCTTGACCTCTAGTGCCATCTTGTGAAAGCAACACTGGTTATATTTGTCTGAGATCACACAGCTTTGGTTTGGTATGCTGGTAGTCAAGAGAAACATATCACCTGTACTAGTCAAACATGTGGTCATAGACTAAATACAATCCTGATTTAAAAGATTTTGTACTAACCAAGTCATAAGGATGAAAGGCTGGGGACACGCTGAGCTCAGTGCCTGATCAATGACAGCTTACAAAATCGCACCATTGAGATGGAGACACTGGCTGTTCCTGCTGCCACCACTGCTGCTGGTTCTGTGCTAGTGAACTGTGGATAGTCAACTGACAGAAAATCTTTCTAATAAAAACAACAGGTACTCTTACTCAGTATATGCTGCTCCATAGAACTGGAAACATGTTCATTACATATATGGTTTATTTTGTCTTGCTCTATTAATTTTCACTGTACTTTTTGATTGACAACTCCCTCCCATGCCATGTCACTGTTTGACTTTTCCATTTCAGACTCAATGCTGCCCCCTGTGCCTTTGACTGCTGTCTCAGAACATTTTGTCATTGCCAGAAGAGGGCAGCATGACCCTATATTTAAGCACAAGGCCTTTCACAATAAGTGGCTGTAAATGATAGGTCCCTGCTCTAAAGACTATTCATAGGGCCAACAGTATAACATAGCACATTTCACATTATGGACTGAAGAGGATATGTCTGATGAATATTGTATTTGTCACATTGTAATGAAATTGACTCACATGATAGAACCATCATCCTATTTGTGTGCACTGTAGCTGACCAGCCAAACAGGTTCAGTCAATAAAGTCAAATACAACAAATGGGAATGATTTAATGTATTGTCATTGATGGTTTTTAATGAATCAGTATTGTCTTTGAATATAACTGTATGGGTATGATTACCCCTAAAGGCCTTGTTGCTACTGTTTACCAGGACTAGTAGAATGTGTGTGCTTTTCAATAATCAGAGAACTGTCTGGATTTTAGTATTGTTATTCTTGCTAATGCTTTTTTCCCTTATGAAGGTGGTTAATCAAATGTATTGTTTGCCCTTGTAACCAAAAAATAAGTTTGAAACTTAACTTTAGAAAATGAAAATGGTGGAGCCATATAGTGAGGATGTGGTGCGTGATATATGTGATGTATGTGATATAATGATCCTCTTCCGTTTGACTGTGGTAAGGTAGTCCTGACTGTTATTTCATAGAACACACTGACTATGTATAAAGAGAATGAGAATAGTATCAGGAACCAATTTTATCTGACTCTGTCCATGGTGCTGAAAACACTCCAGGTTTCCCCTGGGAAACAATAGTTGTACATTTTTTGACTGTCAAGACCGTATATATTTTACAACAAGGGTGAGTGAGTCTTGAGTACCGTGACAGGCACCGTGCCAGTCGCAGCGATGACATATGCCTTGTCCTAAGCGTGTTTTAATGTAAATCAGCCTAGGGGCTGCTACGCGTCTTATAGTTTGAGAGATGTGATTTCACATTTTTTCCATTCTTAACATCATAATTGGATGTTATATGCCAAATTGAATTGTTGTATGATATACAGTATGCTCATTAGAAATGCTCACTATATGCCTAAGATTAGCATTGAGTCTACACACTGCATGGGTAACACAGGCCTTAGTAGGGGTCATATCTGCCATGTCTTTCCTGTTTGTATTAGCCGTAAACAGGTGGGCTAAAACCTTTCAAATTACCAGCATTGGTTTGTCCCAAGAAAGCCCTTAAGTCCATGTACTGTATGAACGTTCACTGCGTATTTGGATTACGTAAATTGTTTTGTATTAGTCTGCATCAATGAAAGCATTATAATGTTTTACTAAAGGGGGCGGTTGGTGATTGGAAGGATAGAATTTAGAACCCTGGTTTCCTTTTGTGGATCGATGCATGGAGCATGGAGCAGAATATAGTCTATTAGATACCAGCAAACAAGCCGTATGCTCATGACATGTGCGCTCAACAATCAATACATTTTTGGTGACATTTGCTGTGCATAAAGCTTGACATGACATTGTCATCACCATGACCTGTCATGAACATCAAGGAGTCTTTATGAATGTTTATGAATGTTGTCATTCATTGCCATCCGGTCAATTATGTAATTCTTAATGTCAAGTTGACATTGTTTGTTGTGACAACATGACATTAATCAAGATAGCATAAGTTGTCATGAAACATGGCAGGCCAAAACTGCCAAACTAGTTTTAGCTTTATGTGTTAATATTACATTGAACTGTCATATGAGGTTGGTTTGGACATTGGCTGTGATGAGATGAGTTATAATTGTGTCATGAATTACAGCTTCAGTGGTACAATTTGGATTAAGATGTCATTAAGTGTTATAACACTGTCAAATGCTTTACTAACTGTGTCATGAATACTTTCCTTGACCTCAACTACAGCGGCACATTTTGGACTAAAGAAACAACATTTACAAGTCATGTCAAGTCATGTCATGACAAAGACCTTGACGGGTTATATATACCGCTGCTTGATGAGTCGCCTCCCTGCTATCCTCTAGGTCAGCTTTGCGCACACACAATCCATTTAGCTGGAGGACCAGAGGACGTGCTCCAGCCACTCTGCCTTGTCCAGGACTGCTGCCAAGAACCCAGGAGCACTGAGATTAATGTGCTCCCACAGCTGCAAGCAGAGAAACAGAAACAGAGAAAACGGAGTTTCAGTACTGTTAGGTGAAAATTCACTCAAGTTACCTCAGGACTCCAGAGTTGCATATAAGTATATTTATTAAACAACAACAAGCTTGTCGGGCTCACCCACATCCTGGCAGGCCAGAGAACGGCACGGGCCTTCTCTCAGAGAGGGAACCCGGGCTCACTCCCAGATGGAAGCAGACGAGAGAGAAGCAGAATTAAACACATCACTCAAGGTCAGCAGGGATAACCACGTGGTGGGTCTCCGACGTCCGAGGTCATCTTACTATGCTTTCTGTCATGCAAGGATGTCAGTTTTACACAAGGTCGAAAGAAGCACAGTTCGACCCTCCTTATCACCTCTGACCCAAACATGCTCTTACACATATGTACATATACATACATACATATATTACACATATCTAAGTTGTCTTGACCTGCTTACATAAGCACATGATTCATACAAGATAATGATTTGTTACGACTGGTGGGTGAAGGACTCAATTGCACGACTCAGCACAGGGGTAGATCGAAAGGGTGAAAGGTTTTTCTAGCCGGGTTCGGTACACAGGTAGGCAGTCCAAGAATAGCAAACAAATCCAAACAGGGAGTAGGCAGGAGAATAGTCGTAGTACAGGCAGAGGTCAGAAGCACGAGTAATCACTTTAACAAGGAGAGAGCGCTAATTGCTAGGAACACAAGGAACAGCGGGGGGGAAAAAAACAAGGAACATACCAGGTCACAACAATTTACGACGACGCAACGAGAAACAAGAAAACAAGTACTATATATACACACAGGCAACAGATAACGAGGGACAGGTGAGAACAATCAAGGCGGGGCAGACAAAGACACAGGTGGACTAAACAAGGGGAATTAACAGGACACAGGTGAAACCAATAATACAAACAAACCGGGAGATTGGGAACAGGTGAGGGGTAGAGACACGGACAACAACAAGAGGGCACATGGCATAGACAAACAAACATAGGAAAGCACATGGCGGGAACAAGGAAGCACGAGGACAAGACAAGGGAACAAACATGTGACAACACAAGGGAGACAAACGCAGAAATTAAACACGGACAGAACACAGACCTTACATGATTAATACAAGGCACTTGATTAGTACATTCTTAAGTCATTAACATTAAGTGTTTTGAAATTAATTCTATCAAGTACATAGTTTGCTTATAATCTGAGCATCTGTAGGTAGTCTATAGGGAACCATCCAAATAAAGTGTGACCAAATCTCTGAATACAGAGGGTGAGCGTGAGCAGTAAAAGAGACAGGGGCCTACAAACAGATATTTACACATGACATACGGACTCAAAGTGATGACAGAAATACACGCTAACATAAACACAAACAGGCAAACACAAGTACATTCTGAAATGGAACTTTAGACGCAGAATTTAACAGTAACATTCTTATTCTTATTCCATTGCACACTACAATATGTTTGAGGGGTTATCTCAAAGATCGCCTCTCACTTTCTGCACAAGATAGAAGAGAGTGTTCTAGGCCCTGGACTGGGAAATACTACACCGGTACTGATGGGAATTAGGTACCGCTAGCAACCTCAGAGGAAAATTTCAAATTTACATAATGAAAGAATGGCAGAACTCCTCCCCTGATTTATGCAAGACTCACATCATAGCCAAATGTGTCAGACAGAAAGTAATATTAATCTGAACAAGGACATTTAGATTATGTGTGTTTGAACAGATGGACAGGCTTTAAACCAGACAAATTCTCTCTGGTCTTCTGACACAGTGTAGTCACAGAAACCCCCACACCTCCAGTTCTGTTCACACTTCTAGTGCAGTTTCAATTTCAATTTCAGATGCAAATCCACTGTTGGCTACCACCTGCGATAGAGCCAGTTGGCTTTGTGTTATTCAAAAGACATGGCTGCCTATTCAGCCAGATATCCTGTTTAGATACTCACTCTAGCTATTAGTCCTGGAAAACCGAGCTTACTCAATACCGCTGATTGACAAGAGATTTTTCAGAACTGTGACCATACCACCTAAAAGCAGAAACGTGAGTGAAAGACCATGAACATTTATATCAGAACATTAGGTTACCATGTAGGATATAGGGGCTGAATTGTTTTTATAACGTTATTGTTGTTGTCTGTCACTAACTAGGTATTATAGCTACCTCCAATACTGTGCTAAGGCATTGTTCATGTCATCACATTGCTTGCATAGAGTTACAGCAGCAGTACATAGAATTAAAGCAGTCAGCTCAGGTGCTGCAATGCTGTGTTCTGTGAATCTGTCATTAGATAAGTATATTATGTGATTGCTCATCTGATTGACTTGAAATTGAAAAGATTTATGCTAATAAGTGTGTGTCAAGGAGGCTGAACCTGGTCTCCAGTGACATCACATGTTTGTTCCTCGACTGGATGGAGAATTCAACAGGAAGTGATATTTTTTGACGCACAATTTAAGTCTTTCACTCTGCATTGAGTGTACTTGAAAAGACAGTAATTTATCTGTGTGTGTTGTCTGTAGTTGGATATTAGTGGACTTAGTGCTCTTGCAAGAAACTCGTACTGTTTGAATAATGCTTTGGATACTTATAATCCTTCCTATGAACATGTGTAAGTTTAAAAATAATTAACTTATTAATGCAATATAATATAATAATAATATAATAATATAATACTATAATTATAATTTAATAATAATTTGCATTGCTATAATTATTATTATTTTAAAGTATTGCATTTTAAAGATTTTTTTCTGTTTGATAAAGTAATTGGTGTTTCTGAGTGTAATGTCTGATGCAATGGTTTGACTACTACATCATGAAATCGACTCATATACTTTACCCTCATACTTTTCTAGACAACGCACAAGATGTTATTCAATTAAATCGAGTAACCGAAGCTGCACTTGAAGATACAGTGACTTTAGATTGCTTTTTCCCTGAGGCTTTCAAACATGAAACACTGTCCTGGTACAAACAAACACTGGGACAAAAGCCTTTTTGGGTGGCTAGGTCTTTTAGAGCCACTACATCCTGGAATCCTTCGTTTTCTGAAGACTCTCAAAATGGACGGATGAACATACAGCAGTCTGAAGGAACATTTTATGGAACATTTTATCTGACCATCGCAAACCTCACATCATCTGATGAAGCAATGTATTACTGCGCAGGGACATTGCATAAACAGGTTACATTTGGAAGTGGAACGTTTTTGGCTCTCAAAGGTAATACATGTGTGTTTCAACAGAACGCCCCAACAATTTAGGAGTATTGAGACATTTTAACCACTTTTATATTTACAACTTTCTTTAAAATATAGGACACAGACAGTTTGACCTCAGCTTTAATGAGGATAGAGCGTTCATCTGTGCAGTGGCCAACTGTGAACAAATGAACACTGAAAAGAAGACAGTGTTGAACACAGGTATTTGTTTTTATCAAATATGATTATTGCAGATGAGAAACATTGTTGCAGCATGTAGCAGCATTAACAGATGACTTGACGCATGTTATTTTATGATGTGCCACAGAGAAGTGTCTTTACATTCAGCGTGTTGTTTTCTGCTGTTTTCCAGAAAAAGCTGTGGATCCTGTTGTTTATGTGTTGGCTCACTTGGCTGCTGTGTTGGGACTGTGTTTTGTGCTCATATGTTACTTGGTCATTTTAATTTACCAAGACAGGAACCACAAACATGACAAAGGTATATCATCTGTAATAATAGTTATTAGAATGCATTACATGAGCATGTCTCAGTGCGCGTTGTCATGACTGAAAGAACAAAATAACACACTTTGCAATGTTGATCAAATGACCTGAATATGCACTTGTAATTACATTTACTATTTTTCAAAGTGACATACTGTACATCTCCAGTTTTCTTAGATTACGCTTCATGATTGATAATTCTAAACAAAACCTTTAGATAATCAGCTAATTCTTTTTTCCCCTATATACTGTATAGCCAATGCCAACCATAGAGGCTACAACAATAGAGATGACCTTGATCATATTACTGAACAGATGCCAGTAAGTTATATATTCTTTGCTTTTATATCAAAGAAAATTCCAACTGTTAGATAAATAATAATAATACCATGCATATCTCCTTTAGATCTTGATGATTCCAGATGGAAATGTCTGCACATCTGTTATCTACAAAATCAAGAACCTCTAAGTGTCTGCAAAGCAATGAAATGCTGCCCTTTCAGCTTTCATATCTGCTACCTGCTCCACCAAGTTATCCACCAAGACACGCACACATGCACACACGCACACACTCACACACACACACGCACACACATACACTACATGCATACACACACAAGTGCAGGCAAACACACACGTGCACACACACGCGCACTCACACATACACACACACGCACACATACACGCGCACACACAGACTACTCTTTGGTACTGCTACCTTCCCTTTGTTGACTACATGTGACCTCATGTAATTTGGTTGTAACTGATGAACATAGATTTTGCATGGTACCATTCCTTCCCTGCTTTACATAGAGAGCTGTTATCTACAAAATCAAGAACCTCTGAGTGTTTGCAAAGCAATGAAATGCTGCCCTTTCAGTTTTCATATCTGCTACCTGCTCCACACACGCACGCACGCACGCACGCACGCATGCACGCACACACGCACGCACGCACACACGCACACACACACACACACACACACACACACACACACTACATACTGCTACTCCCCCTGTTGCCTACATGTTAGCCCATGTAATTTGTGCCTATTGAAATGTATTCTTCAGTTAAATTAAGAGGTGAATCTATTTTTCAATAACTTTGGAACTATTTCTGTCAAAAACTTGCAAAAGGGACAGGCGAGACACCTTAATGCTCTTTCAAATCTACACAGCCTTTATTCTTCTTGATTCTTACCATGTGTACAAACAAAGCATACCTCAAACTCTTTTTTGGGTTAAAACTGACACACTTTGTTTTTGCACACATTGCTATACATTTGTCCACCTAACTTCTCAGTGTTTGTTTAAGTACATCATAATGTCATAATTCAACAATGACAACAACAACAATAAAAATGGGTTTGTTGTCAAATGTTTGCATTACATGACACATGCATGGTCTCAGAGTCAAATTGAGACCATTGCAGGCATCAATATTATGACTTTACACATTACTTCAGGAGTTCGCAATGTATAGTGCTGATTAAATATTCTTATGTTGTTTGTGATTCAAACTCTCAAAGTGTGGTCCGCAAGTGCCCTGTAGTGGTCCGCGACGGCCACAAGTAAATGATTGCGACATTTCTAACATACAACTCAGAACGAAGAGAACACAGTCAGTCGAAGCCTAATCTAGTAAAGAGTAGCCTAATCTATTAAGAAGATCATGGATCAGTGGCTTAAGACAGGGACAATGAAAAGAAAATTAAATGATAATGCCTCTGACACAGGGTCACTCCCGCCGCAGAGCTGCATTCAAACAGCATTTCTTTTCTCCCGCTGCGGAGACAGCAAGATGATAACTTTAATCTGTGTTGTGTGACGTTGGACAATGACAACTCATAATTATGAAAAGTTGACTACTAGGATGGCTATATTAATGCCAGTCGGCTAGCCTACGGTTGGTAGTGAATTACTGCGGTCGCTTGGTCGGTATGCGCATCGTTGTGTTTATTGGTGTTTAGTGATACATTGGCGTGTCTGAGTGTGTGATGGGAGTATGAGGCTGTGAACTATAGTTTGTAACTTAACCAAGTCACGCATGGAGCAGGGTTCCAGATGCTTTGCCTAGCGTATTGTCATATCTATAACTAGCCTACCGATAAAAAAGGAGTGCCCATCCGCGAAAATCACGTGCCGCTAACAATTGTCTGGTGCCAGGTCTGGGTAGGAGGCCTGTTGTTCCGGGGATATACTATTTAGTTAGATGGTCCGCAAGTTTTTTTTATTGGCTAAGTGGTCCTTGGTCTGAAAAAGTTTGAGAAACACTGATGTACGTGTATCTACATTTTCAGAAAACACTTCCTCAGACTGTTCAAAAAGAAGAGGCGAGCGGTGAGGTAAGACAGGATGACTGAAACGTTTGTGTCTTTACTGATCATTGTGCACAAGGACCAAAGGTTAGGTTCAATAACATGATTATAGAAAACTCTAGATTCGTGTTTCTATACACATACAACACATAACAGAAACAAAAGTAGAGTCATTCATGAGATGGCCAGCCAAAACAGATGCTGGACTGGTCGACTAGCAACAGTCAACCACAGCGACTTCTTGCCTCTCATCTGGTTTGTCTGTCCAGATAAGGGAGATGGTGGACCCAGTATCCACCAAGGCTCAACAGGTGGTGTCCTCCAGGTCACAGTTCATGTAAAGTCCATGGACTCGACCCAATCAGCCGAGCCACAACTGTTCAGGTAGGAGGGAGGAGACGGTGTCTGAGGTAGACAGTCCTCCCGCTGTCTCTCCCTGCTTCAGGTTGACGCTGGCTGCGGTGCTGTAGTTCACTTCACATCACCAAATGTCAGTTTAGTAACTCTTCCTTTTACATTCCCCTAATTACTAAGTATTTAGCTGGTAAATATATGGTAAATTATAGTGTATTATTGGGTAATTACCACAGGTAATAGGTCGTACGTTTGCTCATTTGTGATATACTTAGATTACAGGTCTGCCATTTCCTTTGTACAAAATGTACAGCACCTCATGGCAGTTGAGGTTTAGTTTGTATGTGTGAGAGCGTGTGTGCGTGTGTGTGTGTGTGTGTGTGTGTGTGTGTGTGTGTGTGTGTTTAACCACAGATATGCATGTACGCTGTGTTCTTCTTGATGTTTTCCACTCTTGATGTTTTCCACTCTGAGATGTCTCTGTTGCTGATCTGATGAAGCCCTTCTCCTTCTCCTTCTCTTCACCTGAGAGAGCAGACATGTGCTCTCTCACTTTTAGCCCTCTCTTAATATTTATCATAGTCATTTCAGCTTGCTTGGTTGTAAATTAAAAAAAATGTAAACGCATGCAATAAAATGAATAATATTATAAACAATCATTGAATTGTGTTATTTTTAACAATAAATACAATATGTCACTGTACGTAAATTTTCTACTTTGTACCCATTTTGCAATTTCATATACATTTTTTACAGAAATTATACACAGTCTCTTGTGTGTCTGAGTTTTAAAGCTGTTGTTAAAAATTGTCAAATGAATGCATGTTTGTAGTAGCCTATGTTGTATTTTCTTTGCACTCAACCACAATGATCATTTCCAGCAGACTGTTATGTACCACTGTAATGTTAAAGTGACACATTACTGATCTATGCACACCAACCTGTATATAAAACACCTCAGGCCTGGGGTAGGTTAGTAGGGGGTCGATGGACGGCGATGCTTACACAGTAATGGAATTGGCTCCACTCCCGTCAGACACCTAAAAAGATTCAGGGCTTTTCAGAAAACAAAGGGAGTTTGAGCACCAGAAGCCACCTACTTTCTTTTTAGATAAAATGACACGACATATGGAATACATTACGGAATGCGTATTGTGTGTTATATCACTTAAAAAACGTACCATTTATGTTTGTGTGTGTGTGTGTGTGTGTGTGTGTGTGTCATTACACTGTGTGTTGCATGCCAGTTACCAGTGGCCTACTTAGCTCACTGTCCTACTTTGTTGATCATGCTCTCTCTCTCTCTCTCTCTCTCTCTCTCTCTCTCTCTCTCGTTACGCGTGTGGTTGAGTTTTTGAACTGTTTATTTTTTATTTTTCGTTGTTATCAAACTCTACAGACGCTGTGGATAGTTTTTAGTTTGCTTTATTTTTTTGTTTTGCCCTCCCAAGGAGTTAGCCACCTTTGGCTGGCAGCGTGACTGCTGCGGCTATAATGGAATTTCAGCGTCTCACAAGACAACATGGTGTCAAAATTCAGTCCTCTGCAAGTGTTGAGGAGTGTAGTCTTGCAATTGGTGATGTAGTTGGCCATGAGAATGTTAAATTGGCCTCCCGTATGAACAGTGCCATCGTAGTATTTATTGCTACGATTGAGAAAGCTAGACAGCTAATTGTAACAGGTATTGTGCTAAATGACGCATACACAACCGTACTTCCACTTAGTTCCCCTTCTGAGAAAGTTATTATATCTAACGTTCCACCTTTTATTGTTGATAGCTTGATTGAGGATAAGCTATCGGTTTATGGTCGGCTGGTTTCATCCACGAGGAAGATTTCTCTGGGTTGTAAATCATCACTTTTAAAGCATGTTATCTCCTTTCGGAGACAGGTGTATATCAGGGCTCTCAAGTTTTGAAGACAGGCAAGAGTGACATATCCCCCCCTCCCGGCCACGCCCCCATTCCGCCCGCCCCTCCCCTGCCGTATGCCCACAGACTAGCCCTGCCCCCCCTCCCCCCATATTATTATTAGTGTTTTGTTGTTGTTAATAATTGATCAGACTTGCAGAAAAGATGTGACACATGGCACTGACAATTCAACCAATTACTAAGTATTAATTCAATTTGGGAGAGAGAATTATGACTTGTGTTGTTTATTGTAGGTGTTTGTTGCCTTTTTGGACTCTTATCATTTTTGGTGTTGGTTCCAATTATATATGCCATAGTCATAGAATTGGATGTATTAATTAGGAAAAATGGTATTCATGAACATTGTAGTCAACCTTATGCATTTAAATGTACCTTGACCTCTTGCACACTCATCTCTGCAGTCACTGGCAAGTAAAAGTTTTTGACTGCGCTGGTTGACTTCAGTGCCTGCTGTTTGGCCTGATGCCCCTTACTGCCTATGTGCCTTGTCACATCCCGCACACCTGGATGGGCACAGGAGTTCTCTTGGCGGCAGATAGAGCACCAGTAATATGAGCTGGTGCTTCCTACAGTAATAAATGGCCATTTAGAGGTCCATTCACTATTAAAAGAGGTCTTGTAGGTGGCTGCTCCTGGGACTATTCTCCCTTTTGTTCTAGCCATCTCCTCCACTGTTTCTTCCACCATCTCTTCCACCGTCTCCTCCTCCTCCACCTGTACTGTCTCTTCTTCTTCCACCTGTACTGTCTCTTCCTCTTCCACCATCTCCTCCTCTAATGTGTTTACATTCTCTGGGCCTAATCTGGCCTTTTTAGGGGGCTTTCCTCTTTGGGCGAAGGACAGGATGCTTATTTGTTTTTTACCAGACATCTTTGAAAGACAGATGCAATGATTAATGCATCCATGGCCAGGATATTTATAACATGCTAGTATGCCTAATGAGCTCCATGGTGAGGGAAGCGCGGCCAGGTCATGTTTGCGCGCTGCGGCACATTAAATAGCCTAGAGTTTTTTTTCAGCGTGAGAAATACGATGTGTGGCGGGAGTGCGTGATTAAAGACCGAAATGAGTGACTGTCACGCTCAATGCGTGACACTTGAGAGCCCTGTGTATATGGTGCTTGACAATGGGGAGGAAGAGCTCGACTTAACAACGAAGCTAAATGTTGATAGCTTTGAGTATACAGTTTATGCTACGACTGATGCCTTGTTGAAGTGTTTTCACTGTGGTTGCGTGGGTCATGTCGTCCGCGACTGCCCACACAAAAAGAGTAAAGTGTCCGAACCGAAATTAGAAGGTCCCCCCGCCGAAAGCAGCGCAGGTGCGCATGAAACTAGGGAAAGCACAGCCGACATTGACTTAATTGCAGAGGATCCTGTAGCCGCAGCTGGTGGCTCTACTCCAGCTGTTTCAAATGATAACGCAGTTAATTTGATCACTAAAGAGTTGACTGCTTTGAGTGAGTGTAAGACAGACGGTAGATCTGTATTAGAAACACCTATTAGAAACACCTGTTACGTTATCATGAGCGGTGGTTTTAAGGTCCCGTTCAAGAGAAAGGCTGAGGACAGTGCAAGTTGTGTACCGAGGGCAAAGAAAGGGGATGAACACGATAGTGATGAAGAGTCTGTTTGCTCTAATGCAGGGGTCTTCAACCTTTTTCAGGCCAAGGACCCCTTGGCTGAGAGAGACACTGAGCAGGGACCCCCACCCCCGCCGCCCCAAATTTGGGCCTGATATTCATATAATTTATTTGGAACTAAGTGTCAGTCACACACACACACTCCCCTACACATGTTTGAACAGAATTACAAATCATCTGTGACACACAACTCGTTTCAATTTATTCTGTTTATTATTGATATTTTTCTCCCTTACAGTTAGCCATCACTCTGTATTCAATTAGGGAGGGACAAAGAATTGAGTAGCTTGAGAACCTTAAGTATGGATGAAATATCTCATACCTACTGAGAGATCTGACGTTTGAGAATTCATAATTCATGTCTTTGGCAACAACATTCTCCCTATGAAGCATGCAGTGCGTCATACATGGCTCCTGCACCGTCTGTGCACATCGCGACACATTTTGGCCAGGGTATATCATGTTCACGGAAAAAATTGTCGATCACTTTGAAAATCTC
Source organism: Clupea harengus (assembly GCF_900700415.2). Taxonomy (NCBI): domain Eukaryota; kingdom Metazoa; phylum Chordata; class Actinopteri; order Clupeiformes; family Clupeidae; genus Clupea; species Clupea harengus. Next base: position 6,550,322 of record NC_045157.1, read on the forward strand.
TGAACTTTTTTTACCTCCAGGCAGCTGCTTACAGAATAGAAATTCCTCCTGCATCTCATTTTGGTGGACAAATCACAAAAAAGCTAAAAGCTGAGGGTCGTTTGACACATCGGTGGATTCATCTAATTGTAGTGCAAAATAATCTGCCTTCGGAAGTTTTCCGACTAGTAGGCTAGTGCCCTCACATCAGCTGCCAATTCATCAATAGGGCGGGCATTGGGATGCTTTTCAGTTTTTTTACGTATTCATCCTTCGCAAACATTGTTTTGCACATATCACTAGCTGTTGGCAATATTAAACTTTCCGCAATTATGTATGGCTGTTTGGTCTGAGCGACACGTAATGCAACTTGATAAGAGGCTTTTAAAGCTAGCTCGCACACTTTGGCTGATTGTCTCATCAAGGTCTGCTGGCCCTCAAAAGATTTTAAACAGGAAATATGTTTTTTTTTCTTTCAAGTGAGCATGGGTTGTCTTTGAGTGTCATTGCAGCTTTGATGGTTTCATAGTTTCGTTTGATAGCACGGAAGAGCAAACCACGCACACTGCTAATTCTTCACCATCGGTCTCTTTGTAGGTGAAGGCAAACTTCAGATCATTCTCTGAATATTTACGTGTCTTCTCCCGTTTGCGCTTAAGGCTTTTCATGGAAAGGGAATTGGCATCCTCTGAAGGTAGATCATCTGAACCGCCATCAGTGGTGTTTGACGAGGAGCTCTTGTTCCGAGAAATTACAAAACGATCAATTATTTCAAATTGTATGGTTATGGCAGGTAACGTCTTTTGGCACCAGATAGCTAAAAGTGCATATGTTTCCATTATGATCAAATGATCGCGTGAAGACTCATGGGTAGCCTATGTATTATTTTTAAGGAATAGAAAGCAATTTTTACGTTCTGTTTATGTTTATGTAGTCTTTTGGACGTTTTTAATTTTTGGAAGAGGGAAAAAAATGCTTCAGATGAAATCATTTGGCGGACCCCCTGCAGTACCTCCGCGGACCCCCTGGGGGTCGCGGACCCCCGGTTGAAGACCTCTGCTCTAATGTGTATGACTCTTCGCTGGGTGAAGTTTGTGCATCTGGAGGGGATTTACCGTTGCAGTACAAAGCAGAAGATATAAGCCGTTTTTTACATGAAACGAAAGGGCTTCGTCATGTTGAAGCATAACTTTATTTTCCTGACCGGGAACAGTTTATCAATGATGTTGTTTGTTTTATGAGAGACAATGTGTTCTCTGGGAAGGAGGCTGCGCGCCTCCGAAAATTCCTGACTAAACTCAGAAAAAAAGTTAAGGAGCAGTCAATGCTTACCAATTCCACACAGCCATGATCGCGAATGCCCTTACATTTGGCACTCTAAACTTAAACGGTGCCAGAGACTAAATGAAAAGGCTGACTTTGATAGATTTTATTAATTTTAAAAAGATCAGAGATGATTTGAATGTGTTACAAAGTATTGTTAATTATTTTATTTTTCTTTCTTCAGCTAAAGTGAACTGGGGGAAGAGTGAAGTTATTTGGGTTGGAGAGTTGGAAAAAAGGTGCACTAGTTTGTCGTGTGGGTGGGTTTGGATAAAGGAAATGTTTAAATATTCTGGTGTTTATTTGAGTGACGATGTTTTTGTTCAAAAGAACTGGGAAGGGGTTTTGGTAAAGGTTAAGTTCCTTTTGGGGAAATGGAAGTGGCTGCTCCCTCAATTATTATTATTATATTATTTATTATACAAATTTGCATGTATGGAACCCCCTGTTGGACTTATTGACAGTATTCAGAGGGAAGTGGTGCTGCTTCAAGTACTCTGGCCTGGAGACCACTGGCTCTTGGCATTCTGCATGAAGTCAGTAACCTGGGCCTGGACGTTGCTCTTTTCTCAAATGGACACAAAGCAATTTGCGCTTGATGGACTGTCTCCTTGATGAACTTTCTTTTGTTCCATGTTTGAATAACTGATGTATGTACGGTGCTCTCAGTTGTTGTACAATAAAGTTTGTTTTAAAAATAAAATAAAAAAATCTCTCTTTCTTACTCTTTCTCTCTCTCTCTCTCTCTCTCTCTCTCTCTCTCTCTCTCTCTCTCTCTCTCTCTCTCTTTGAGGCCAGCCCCTGCATCCTGCCCTCATGTTTGTTTCTCAGAGCGCTGGTTGCTGTGCATCACTCACACGCCATGACTAGACCACAGAGGATTCTCAGCCCCAGCGCTTTACAGGGCCGTTATTACCCCCCCTAACAATGCTGTTTGTTCTTTCAACATGATGCATCAGCCCACTGGCCTCAGACCTGCGTGCACAGCAATTGACTTAAAGAGCACGCCAGGGGAGACCAGGGCAATACTACTGTGACAAACAACAAAAGAAAAGACTGCAGAAAGACTGGCTTCTTAAATGCGCACCTGAAAACCACACAGAGTCGAGAAGTTTCCAGCCATCAACTTTCTCACCATCAACAATGTTATTTATATCATGGTGTCACAGCAGACTGGTTGCAAACACCAGTGGAAACTTCACACATCTCTGAACCCCTCTCATTACAGAGACACACCAGGACCCTGCAATCACCCATCACTAAGGCTCCAGCCTCACCGAACACATTTACAGATGGTCCTGGCCTTCTACTTCTGCTTGTCCACCTTAGTAATACTACTTTTTATATATATATATACATATATATATATATATATATTATATATTAAACTGTGTATTGTGTAGTGTGTTAATTTGATTTAGTTCTGTGGTTGGGACATTGACACTATAGTATTAGCAAAGATTTGGCAAAGCATAACCATGCTTCAGTTTATGTACTAAAGCTTTTTTCATCATAGGAAGTTTGTGATTTATTTTACTCAATAACATATCCATATTTTAGTAATGAGCCTGTTGTTTTACATACTAGGCTGCAAGCCATTAGTCTTGACAAGCAGAACAGGCAGCCTTCTGCCTTGGCCTGTATGACTGCATGCTCATTTAGGCTGTCCATTACAAAGCAGGAGGCAATAGAGACTGTGCATTATACAATGCTTATGAGTAATTCACCTAACAAGCTTATATACATGTAAACATGAGTGTACATTGATAATGTATTATCAATGAGTTACACTGTATAGTACAAGTTGTTTAACAGCATTAAAATGTAAATTACCTCAGACTCCAATTGTAAAATGGTAAGTATATGTCCATTGCTACTGCAGACATTCCAAGTAAAAGGCTTTTTGATCATTAGAGTTGGAGCTTCAT
>NC_045157.1:6558551-6568551 GCF_900700415.2 Clupea harengus
TGTTCACAGACCATTGCAACAGGATTGTCCATCTGATTGACATGCAAATTTAACCAGAAACTAAGTTCATGCTAATATGCGTATGACTTGGAGACTGGAGCCTAGTCCCCAAAGACATCACATGTCTTTTCAACAGGAAGTGGTTCTTCTTTGACGCACAACTATTTAAGTCTTTCACGGCGCATTGTATGTTCTTGAACCAAAGCCATTCATCTGTGTGTGTTGTCTTTAGTTGGCTAGGTTGTCACTTAGTGCACAGACAAATCTAGCAAGAAACTCATACTGTTTGAATAATGCTTTGGATATTTATAATCCCTTTCATGCACATGTGTAAGTTCATTTAAAGTATTATAATTTTTATTTTTTTGAAGTTCTGTTTGGTAAGTTAATTGGTGTTTCTGGGTCTAATTTCTGATGCAATGCTTTGACTACTACAGCATGAAATTGACTGACATGCTTTACCCTCATACTTTTCTAGACAAAGCACATGATGTTGTTCAATTAAATCGAGTAACAGAAGCTGCACCTGGAGATAGTGTGACTTTATATTGCTTTTTCTCTGCGGCTTTCGAAAACGAAGCACTGTCCTGGTACAAACAAACACTGGGACAAATGCCTTTTTTTGTGGCTAAGTCGTTTGGTGCTACTTCATCCTGGGATCCTTTGTTTTCTGAAGACTTTCAAAATGGACGGATGAACATGCAGCGGTCTGATGGAGTATTTAATCTGACTATCGCAAAGATCACATCATCTGATGAAGCAACATATTACTGCACATGGACAGTGTATCAACAGGTTAAATTTGGAAATGGAACGTTTTTGTCTCTCAAAGGTAATACACGTGTGTTTCAACAGAACACCCCAACATTTCAGGAGTTATGAGACATTTCACTTACTTTTATATTCACTATTTTCTTTAAAATATAGGTTTTAACCACAGCTTTAATGAGGATAGAGCGTTCGTCTGCGCAGTGGCCAACTGTGGACAAATGAACACTGAAAAGAAGACAGCTTTGAACACAGGTATTTGTTTTAATCAAATATTATTATTGCAGATGAGGAACATTGTTGCAGCATGTAGCAGCATTAACAGATGACTTGACGCATGTTATTTTATGATGTGCCACTTAGAGGTGTCTTTACATACAGCCTGTTGTTTTCTGTTGTTTTTCAGAAAAAGCTGTGGATCCTGTTGTTTATGGGTTGGCTGCTGTGTTGGGACTGTGTTTTGTGCTCATATGTTACTTGGTCAGTTTAATTTACCAAGACAGGAACCACAAACATGACAAAGGTATATCATCTGTGATAATAGCTATTATAATGCATTACATGAGCATGTCTCAGTTAGCAATGTCATGACTACAAGTAGAAAAAAAAAACTTTGAAATGTTGATCAAATGACCTGAATATGCACTTGCAGTTACATTAACTGTTTTTTAATCTGACGTACATCTCCAGTTTTCTCAGATAAGGCTTCAGGATTGTGTCATATTTTTTAGTATTTTATTTTTGTTTAGAATTTATCACCTAATTATTTTCCCTACATACAGGCTACAACAATGGAGATGGCCTTGATCATATTACGGAACAGATGCCAGTAAGTTTTATATTATCTGTTTTCATGTCAAAGACAATTCCTGTCAAAGACAAAACTGTTAGATATATAATTACAATGCCATGCTTGTTTCCATTAGATCTCGATGAGTCCAGATGGAAATGTCTTCACATCTGTTATCTACAAAATCAAGAACCTCTAAGTGTCTGCAAAGCAATGAAATGCTGCCCTTTCAGCTTTCATATCTACTAACTGCTCCACCAAGTTAGCCACCAAGACACACACATGCACACGCACTCGCACACACGCACGCACACACTACATACTGCTACACCCTCTTTGTTACCTACATGTTATCTTATGTCATTTGGTAGTTACTGATGAACATGGATTTTGCATGGTACCATTCCTTGACTGCTGTACATAGAGAGCTGTATTGTGACCACATGCTACAGTGCAAAAGTGCCCTTTCTGTTGAATGAAAACTTTCAAAATACAAATGTTTTGTGCCCGTTGAAATGTACTCTTCAGTTAAATAAAGAGGTGAATCTATTTTCCAATAACTGTGCGTGCTGCAATGTTTGATTCAAGTCAAAAACTGGCAAAAGGGACAGGCGAGACTCCTTAATGCTCTTTCAAATCTACACAGCCTTTATTCTTCCTGATTCTTACCATGTGTGCAAAGCATACCTCAAACTTTTTTTTATTGTCAAAATTGACACACTGTGTTTTTGTATACACATTGCTTTACATTTCTCCACCTAACTTCTTAATGTTTGCATAATGTCATAATTCAACAATGACAACAACAACAATAATAATAGGTTTGTTGTCAAATTTTTGCATTACATGACAAATGCATGGTTTCAGACTTAAATTGAGACCATTGCAGGCATCAATATTAGTTCTTTACACATTACTTCAGGAGTTTGCAATTTATAGTCCTGATTAAATATTCTTATTTTGTTTGTGATTCAAACTATATATCAACAATTTTGGAACAGAACACACATTAAGTATCAGCTCACAATCAATAATGCATATCAAGTTCTTCCAGAATCATTGTAAAGAACATGCATTTATACAGATTAGGCCTATGTGGTGTGAGCATAAATGCACGTGTATCTACGTTCTCAGAAAACACTTCCTCAAACTGTTCAAAAAGAAGAGGCGAATGTAACACTGAGGTTAGAGATTATCTCATCCGGCGAGGTAAGACAGGATGACTGAAATGTTTGTGTCTTTACTGATCATTGTGCACATCACCCAAAGTTAGCTTCATTAACATGATTATAGAAACCACTGGATATGTTTTTCAATACACATACAATGCATGACAAAAACAAAGGTAGAGTCATTTATGAGATGGCCAGGCAAAACATTCCCCTAACGACTAAGTATTTACCTGGTAAATATATGGCAAATCATTTTATATTATTGGGTAATTACCAATGGTAATACAGTAGGTCGTAAGTTTGTCCATTTGTGATTTTTTTTGTAACTATACTTAGATTACAGGTCTGCGCCTTCCTTTGTTCAAAATGTACAGCACCTCGTGGCAGTTGAGGTTTAGTTTGTATGTGTGAGAGCGTGTGTGCGTGTGCCTGTGCCTGTGCCTGTGTGCGTGTGCGTGTGCGTGTGCGTGTGCGTGTGCGTGTGCGTGTGCACGTGTGAGTGTGCGTGTCTGTGTGTGTGAATGTGTGTGTGTGTCTCTGGGGGGGGGGGGTGTTAAACCACAGATATGCATGTACGCTGTATTCTTCTTGATGTTTTCCACTCTGAGATGTTTCTGTTGCTGACCTGACAAAGCCCTTCTCAACCACCTGAGAGAGCAGACATGTGCTCTCTCACTTTTAGCCCTCTCTTAATATTTATCATAGTGATTTCAGCTTGCTTTAATGTAAATAAATAATTTGTACGTACATTTTCTGCTTTGTACCAATTTTTCAATTTCATATACATTGTTTGACAGATATTATACACAGTGTCTTGTGTGTGAGGTGTAATTCACTGTTGTTCAAAATTGTCAAATAATCCATGTTTGTAATAGTTTATGTTGTATTTTCTATGCGCTGAACCACAATTCTCATTTCCAGCAGAATGTTGAAGCGACACATTACTGATCTATGCACACCAACCTGTACATTAAGCACCTCAGGCCTGGAGTAGGTTAGTTATGGATCGAATGGATGTCGATATTGACACAGGAATGTTATTGTCTCCACTCCAGTCAGATACCTAAAAACATTTGGGGCTTTTCAGAAAGCAAAGGGGGTTTGAGCACCAGAAGCCACCTGATTTCATTTTAGGGTCTTTTTACAAACATACACGAAACGACTCGACACATGGAATACATTGAATTGAATGCGTATTGTGTGTTATATGACTTAAAAAAACTGACCATTTATGTTTTTGTGGACGTGTGTCTGTCGCTCTCTCTGTGTGTGTGTGTGTGTGTTTGTGTGTGTGTGTGTCTGTGAGTGTGTGTGTGTGTGTGTGTGTGTCTGTGTGTGTGTGTGTGTGTGTGTCATCACACTGTGTGTTGCATGCCCCACTTAGCTCACTGTCCCACTTTGTTGATCATGCTCTCTGTCTCTCTCTCTCTCTCTCTCTCTCTTTGAGGCCCTGTCCCCCTGCTCTGCATCCTGTTCTCATGTTTGTTTCTCAGAGCGCTGCTTTCTGTGCACCACTCTCACACCTTGAGCGCTACGGCTTGACCACAGAGGATTCTCAGCCCCAGCCATTATTATGCAGGGCTGTTATTTCCCAGAATCAGCCTCACCTCACTACCCCCTACTGCTGTTTGTGCTTTCAACATGATGCATCAGCCCACTGACCTCAGACCTGCGTGCACAGCAATAGACTTAAAGAGCACGGCTGAGGAGACCAGGGCAATACAACTGTAATAAACAACAAAAGAAAAGACTGCAGAAAGACTGAAAACCACACAGGGTCTAGAAGTTTCCAGCCACCAACTTTCTTACTATCAACAATGTTATTCATATCATGGTGTCTCAGCAGACTGGTTGCAAACACCAGTGGAAACTTCACACGTCTCTCATTACAGAGACACACCAGGACCCTGCAATCACCCATCACTAAGGCTCCAGTCTCACTGAGCACATTTACAGATGTTTCTGGCCTTCTACTTCTGCTTGTCCACCTTAGTAATAGTATAATTTTAAAAAGTGTGTGATTTTCTTTACTCAGTACCATATTCATATTTAGATAATGAGCCTGTGGTTTTACATACTAGGCTGCAGGCCAATAGTCTTGACAAGCAGAACAGGCAGCCTTCTGCCTTGGCCTGGATGACTGTATGCTCCTTTATGCTGTCCTTCACAAGGCAGGAGGCAATAGAGACTGTGCATTATCCTATACTTGTGAGTGATTCACCTAACAAGCTTATATACATGTAAACATGAGTGGAAATGAAATTATCATCAATAGGTTACACTGTATAGTACAGGTTGTTTAACAGCATTACAAATGTAAAAGACCTCAGACTCCATTTGTAAAATGGTAAGTATGTCCATTGCTACTGCAGACATTCCAAGTAAAATGTTGTTTGATAATTATCATTGGTAATTCATCTCTATGATTTCAGAAAAGCATGCATGTTTTCTTGAGAGGAAAAGTGAAAACATTTCAGCAATGTTGTAATATTGTGTAGCAAGCAAATAGCCATGATCTGGTATGTTTTTTACATCTTTCTGTGAGGGAGCGAGAGAGAGAGTGAAAAAAGAGACATTTTATTTAAGTGAGGAGACCACCCATATGTCTCAGTGTGCGTGTGTGTCTGCGCTTGTCTGTGTGTGTATGTGTGTGAGTCTGTCTCTGTCTCTAAGAGAAGGAGAGAGGAAGAGGGAGTGACAGAGAGAGTATGATTCTAGCAGCTGAGCTCTTGATTACTAGCGCCAAGAGGCACATTTCTTCGCAGAGCTCTAAGTACACAAAGGCCTTTAACGTAATGCAGCTGTGAAAGACCGACTGGTCACCCCACGTTATTAGGATGTGGCGACTGGACTTGGTGAAGATGTCGGGACAAACACAGCACAGGAGATGGTAGCTTTCTTATAAAAAAATATATATATTTACAAGGGCTCTAGCAGCCCAAGACATGTGCCCAACCATACAACAAACCAATCCACATACCGGTCGTACTCACAGGTACTGCAGTACTCTGCACCCTGGGCACTTGCTTGTCTTACTTAGGCCCAATCACAGGCACCTGTTCGGCCCAAGCCAAGCACCAAACCTAGGCACAGAGACTAACTTGAAACTAAGTACATCAACTGGCCGTAGAAACAAAATACCTACATACACTAAACAAAACACAAGGCACACCAACACGGTACAGAGACAAGGCACACAGACAGCAGAACCAGGCATACAAAACAAGGGAACAAAACAAAGCGAACAGTGTCCACACATCTAGACACGTACTGTTCCACCTCACACCAGTAAACAGGGAAAACAGTACACCTGTTTCTCCCCAAAGTTCTGTCGCCATGCTGTCAAATGCCTCTCTTGGCAAAGTCTCTCTTCCAGTCCTCTCATCAGGCACCCTTTAAATACGCTGGCCACTCGGCTAAATTAGTCCAATCAATTGTCCTTGGACTCATCCATTGTTGTGGGGGGAGCCCGGACTCAACCATTGTGGTGGGGGAGTCCACCCCACACCAGGGCCAAATTCCTCATGAGTCAGAGTGAGAAGGGGAGGGAATTTCACCTTCTCACAGCAGCTCATATGAAACATGAGGCATTAAAGACTCCTGTCAAGCCGAGAGAAGTTCTAACAATACTGTTCAACATCAGACTGCAGCGATGATTGGAGATTTGAATCTGTCTGTTATCAATGCTTTCTTTTGTCTTGCTCTGTTATTATTACTGTACTTTTTGATTGACAGTAGATGTTCATTGCTTCAGCCCCCCCCCCACCCACCCCCTAATCTCTCCAATTACATGTCACTGTTTGACTTTTCCATTTATGACTCAATGCTGCCCCCTGTGCCTTTGACTGCTGTCTCAGAACATTTTGTCATTGCCAGAAGAGGGCAGCATGACACTGTAATTCAGCACAAGGCCTTTCATAATAAGTGGCAAGCTGTACATTAAATGTCCCTCTCTAAAGACTATGCAGAGGGCAAATAGTATATGATAGCACTTTTGACATTATGGACTGAAGAGGATATGTCTGATGAACATTGTATGTGTCACATTGTAATGAAATTGACTCACATGATAGAACCACCATCCTCTTTGTGTGCACTGTAGCTGACCAGCCAAACAGGTTTAGTCAATAAAGTCAAACACAAGAAAAAGGAATGATTCAATTTATAGTCATTGATGGTTTTAAAAAAAATCAGTATTGTCTTTGAATTGAATTTTGTGGGTACCCAATCTGACATTGTCTAAAGAGAATGTCCATTTCTGTTTGCCTAAATAAAGCCTCTGTCCATGGTGCTGAAAATTCTGAAAACCCTCCAGGTTTTCTCTTCGGAAGCACCTACATACTACATAATACATACACACACACACACACACACACCCCCCCACATACACACACACACACACCCACCCCCCCCCCCCCCCCACACACACACACACACACAGACTCACAAACACACACACACACACACACACACACACACACAAAATGTACTTCCATTAACATGTTGTATTTATTATTAAGAATCAATGATTAGTATAACATTATTAATTTCATAGCATGCGCTTTATTTATTTACATCCAAACAAGCTGGAATGACTATGATAATATTAAGAAAGGGCTAAAACAGAGTGTGCATGTCTGCTCTCTCAGGTGGTTGAGAAGGGCTTCGTCAGGTCAGCAACAGGAACATGTCAGAGTGGAAAACATCAAAAAGAACATAGCGTACTTGCGTATCTGTGGTTTAACACACACACAGACACACACACACAGACACACACACACACACACACACAGACACACGAGCATGAATGCACACAGAGACATGAATGCACACAGAGACATATCTCTGTCTTCATCTCTCTCTCTGTCACACACACACACACACACACACACACACACACACACACACACACACACACACACACACACAGACACACATACAGACACACAGACACACACACTCTCTTACACACACACACACACACACACACACACACACACACACACACACACACACACACACACACACACACACACACACACACACACACACACACACACACACACACACACACACACACACACACACACACACACAGACACACACACACACACAGGCACACACACAGTAGAGGTTCACAGTAGACCCCACATAGTGCTGATCTGCTCAGAGTTAACTAAATTGGGTTAAAAAGAAGCCGCTCTCCATTCTGTGACTGGGAGTGACATGAAGAGAGAATAAACTTTGAGCAAAGTCTACAAACCAAATGAATCAGCAGCGCCCCCTTTGGAATATTCTGGAGCATGACAGCCTAAACAAAATCATAGAGCTGCTTTACTAGTAGTACAGTGCTGTGAATCTGAAAACAGCAGAGACTATAGATAGTGAATGTGGATGATAGTAAAACCATGACGATCAGTTTTGCTGAATATTTTAGTTTATTGCTTTTCCAGCTTCAGGCAACAAGGCGTCATCAGAGTTTTCCAGATCACACTTTAACCCCTAAATTTAACACTGAATTAAGCTTCAGCTCACAAAGGTCATACGTAGGTCACATATGTAAAATGTCAATTATAAGTGGGCCTTGCATACCTCTTCACCAGGAAATGATGGTTCGGCACTTTGTTTTCTTCTTTTTCTGTCTGCTCATATGTGTGGCATGCACTGTGTGCTTTGTAGTGAAAGACATGTAATGATTTGTCAAAGGTCACATACTAAATTATTTTAACCTAGGGTTAGTGACAATGTGTTTGAAATGACCCTGATGAAGGCGTGTAACTGCCAAAACATTGGTTTTATAAATTGATATGCATTGAAGTTCAGGTGTTTGATTACCTTTTTAATTTTCTAGAACCGCTCGCGATTCGATTAACACCTAAGCTCTTCAGGTGTGCGTTTACCTCCTTATGAGTTACAAATCGTTGGACAAATCCCACAAAAAGCTCTTGAAGACCCAACTCTTTAGAGAGCAGCTCCTTTCCTCTTCCTTCCTCTACCTCTCCTTATCCTTCCTCTAATGCTATCTCCTCTAACTAGTACTTAACTCGCACTTTGTAGTTACATTCCTGCACTTTTTTATTTTTTATGTAAAGTAGTATTTATTGTTACACTAGGTCTCTATTGCTTGTGGCTTGATTGTCCTTTGTACATCACTTTGGATAAAAGCATCTGCTAAATTACTAAATGTAAATGTAAAGACATTTGTCAGTTTATTATGTTCACAGACCATTGAAACAGGATTTTTCATCTGATTGACATTTCACCAGAAGCTAGGTTCATGCTAATATGTGTATGACTGGTAGACTCAAGCCTAGTCCCCAAAGACATCACATGTGTGTTAACAGGAAGTGGTTCTTCTTTGACGTACACCTATTTAAGTCTTTCACTCCCCATTGAGTTTACTTGAAACAAATTCATTCATCTGCGTGTGTTGTCTGTAGTTGGCTAAGTGTCACTTAGTGCACAGACAAATCTTGCATGAAACTCATACTGTTTGGATAATGCTTTGGATACTTATAATCCCTTTCATGCACATGTGTAAGTTCATTTCAATTATTATTATTTTCATTTTTTTTTATTTAAGATTTTTTTCTGTTTGGTAAAGTAATTGGTGTTACTGGGTGTAATGTCTGATGCAATGCTTTGACTACTACATCATGAAATTGACTCATATGCTTTACCCTCATACTTTTCTAGACAAAGCACATGATGTTATTCAATTAAATCGAGTAACAGAAGCTGCACCTGGCGATAGAGTGACTTTATATTGCTTTTTCTCTGCGGCTTTCGAAAACGAAGCCCTGTCCTGGTACAAACAAACACTGGGACAAATGCCTTTTTTTGTGGCTAAGTCGTTTGGTGCCGCTTCATCCTGGGATCCTTTGTTTTCTGAAGACTTTCAAAATGGACGGATGAACATGCAGCGGTCTGATGGAGTATTTAATCTGACTATTACAAAGATCACATCATCTGATGAAGCAACATATTACTGCACATGGACAGTGTATCAACAGGTGAAATTTGGAAATGGAACGTTTTTGGCTCTCAAAGGTAATACACGTGTGTTTCAACAGAACACCCCAACAATTCAGGAGTTATTAGACATTCCACCCACTTTCAAATTCACTATTTTCTTTAAAATGTAGGTTTTAACCACAGCTATAATGAAGATAGAGCGTTCGCCTGTGCAGTGGCCAACTGTGAACAAATGAACACTGAAAAGAAGACAGTTTTGTACACAGGTATTTGATTTCATCAAATATGATTATTG
>NC_045157.1:6576051-6601051 GCF_900700415.2 Clupea harengus
AGATGCCAGTAAGGTTTATATTCATTTTTTTCATGTCAAAGACAATTACAACTGTTAGATACAGAATTATAAATACCATGCTTGTTTCCTTTAGATCTTGATGATTCCAGATGAAAATGTCTTCACATCTGTTATCTACAAAGTCAAGAGCCTCTAATTGTCTGCAAAGCAATGAAATTCTGCCCTTCCATGCTGCCCTTCCATATCTGCTACCTGCTCCACCAAGTTAGCCACCAAGACACACACAATAATATGCGCACGCACACGCACACGCACACGCACACGCACACTAACACACACACACACACAAACACGCACACACACACACACACACACACGCACAAACACGCACACACACACACACACACACTACATACTGCTACTCCCCCTTTGTTGCCTACATGTTACCTCATGTCATTTGGTAGTAACTGATAAACATAGATTTTGCATGGTACCATTTCTTCCCTGCTGTACATAGAGAGCTGTATTGTGACCACATGCTACAGTGCAAAAGTGCCCTTTCTGCTGAATGAAAACGTATGAAATACAAATGTTTTGTGCCCGTTAAAATTTACTCTTCAGTTAAATAAAGTGGCAAATCATCCGATAACTTTGCGTGTAGAAATGTTTGATGTTATTTGTGTATAAATCAGAAAGGGAGCAAGTGAGAGGCGAGACACCTTAATGCTGTTTCATATCTACACAGCCTTTATTCTTCCTGCTTCTTACCATGTGTGCAAAGCATACCTCAAACCTTTTTTATTGTCAAAACTGACATACTATGTTTTTGCATACACATTGCTATACATTTCTTTACCTAATTTCTCAATGTTTGTTCATGTAAAGTTCATGGGCTTGACCCAATCGGCCGAGCCACAGCTGTTCAGGTAGGAGAGAGGAGACGGTGTCTGATGGTGACAGTCCTCCCGCTGTACCTCCCTGCTTCAGGTTGACGCTGGCTAGGGTGCTGTACTTCACTTCACTTCACCAACTGTGAATTTGGTAACTCTCCCCTTTACATTCCCCTAACGACTATTATTATTTACCTGGTAAATATATGGTGAATTATAGTCGGTTATTGGGTAATTACCACAGGTAATAGCCGTGGAGTATAGAGAAACTACAAAGTTTGTCCATTTGTGATTTTTTTGTAACTATATTTAGATTGCAGGTCTGCGACTTCCTTTGTACAAAATGTACAGCACCTCGTGTTAGTTGTGGTTTAGTTTGTATGTGTGTGTGTGTGTGTTAAACCACAGATATGCATGTACGCTGTGTTCTTCTTGATGTTTCCCACTCTTAGATGTTCCACCTGAGAGAGCAGATGTGCTCTCTCACTTTGAGCCCTCTTTTATAAACCCTCTTTTTTGTCATAGTCATTTCAGCTTGCTTGGATGTAAATAAATCATTTTGAAACGCATACAATAAAATGAATAATATTATAACAATCATTGAATTGTGTTATTTTTAACAATAAATACAATATGTTACTGGAAGTATATTTTCTGCTTTGTACCCATTTTGCAATTTCATATACATTTTTTGACAGACATTATACACAGGCACTTGTGTGTCTGTGTTTTAATGCACTGTTAAAAAATTGGTAAAATGAATGCATGTTTGTAGTAACCTATGTTTTTGTGCACTCAACCACAATGATCATTTCCAGCAGAGTGTTAACTGTTAACCACTGTAATGTTAAAGGGACACGTGACAGAGCGCATTGCGACTGAGCGGTGGTTTCCCGCCAGTTCATGATCACGGATTATACAATACGTTCTGATGGACAGAAATATGAACGTTGTGTTATGTGATTATATTGTGTGGTGTGCGTAGGTATGATGCTATGGGTGATTTAACCCTGCATGGGGTTTCTGTGTGCAATGATCACATGCACGTATATATGTAATGGGTTATGTCAGTATGCATGCAAGGAGAGAATAATGTGCGCAACGGTTAATTGATTAATGCTTGGTAATGGTAACGGCCAACTGATTAAATACGTGCCGTACAGCTCAGTTCGAGAGAAGTTGCTGACGTGAGCAGACCTAAGTGGATGGTTGCGTTAAACCAGGAGAATATCTAGCTTGGGCATTGTCCCAGTGTTTGTTTTATTTTACATTCAGTGTTTTGTTTGTTCGTTTGTATTGTCTGTTTTAACCTACTGGTAGTACTACAAGAAAATTAAAGAAAACCTTTTTGGAAGTACTGTTGTGCCTGTCATCCAATCCTTATAGTCTGACCAAACCAACCGCTCAGGCACACTCCTTTACAGGACACAATACTGATCTATGCACACAAACCTCTACATAAAGCACCTCAGGCCTGGAGTAGGTTAGAAGGGGATCGATGGATTGCGATATTTGTGCAGTAATGGAATTGTCTCCACTCCAGTCAGAGACCTAATAAGATTCAGGGCTTTTCAGAAAACATTCAGGGCTTGAGCCCCAGAAGCCACCTGATTCCATTTTAGGGTATTTTTACAAGCACACGTGGGAAACGACTCGACACATGGAATAAATTGATGAATGCGTATTGTGTTTTATATGACTTAAAAAACTGATACGTGTGAACACCATTTATGTCTGTGTGTGTGTCTGTGTGTGTCTGTTTGTGTGTGTGTCATCATGCTGTGTGATGCATACCAGTGGCCCACTTAGCTCACTGTCCCACTTTGTTGATCATGCTCTCTTTCTCACTCTCTCTTTCTCTCTCTCTCTCTCTCTTTTTCTCTCTCTCACTCTCTCTGTGTCTCTCTCTCTCACTCTCTCTGTCTCTCTCTCTCTCTCTCTCTCATTGAGGCCAGCCCCTCTCCCCTCTTGCGTCCTGCTCTCATGTTTGTTTCTCAGAGCGCTGGTTGCTGTGCATCACTCATACACCTTCAGCGCTAAAGCTTGACCACAGAGGATTCTCAGACCCTGTGGTTTACAGGGCCGTTATTTCCCAGAATCAGCCTCACCTCACTACCCCTCCAACACTGCTGTTTGTGCTTTCAACATGATGCATCAGCCCACTGTCCTCAGACCTGCGTGCACAGCAATAGACTTAAAGAGCACGGCTGAGGAGACCAGGGCAATACAACTGTGAAAAACTACAAAAGAAAAGACTGCAGAAAGACTGGCCTCTTAAGTCTGCAACTGAAAACCACACAAGGTCGAGAAGTTTCCAACCACCAACTGACTATCAACAACAAAACACATCTCTGAACCCCTCTCATTACAGACACACACCAGGACCCTGCAATCACCCATCACTAAGGCTCCAGTCTCACCAATCACATTTAGAGATGGTCCTGGCCTTCTACTTCTGCTTGTTCACCTTAGTAATACTATTTTTTGTATATATATATTATATACTACATTGTGTATTGTGTCTTAATCTGATTCAGTTTTGTGGTTGGGACATGACAACAACATTACATTAACACTATACTGTAGTGTTTACAAAGCTTTAGCAAAGCATAACCATGCATCAGTTTGTGATTTTCTTTACTCAATACCATATTCATATTTCAGTAATGAATCTGTGGTTTTACATACTAGGCTGAAAGCCATTAGTCTTAGACATTAATCTTAGACAAGCAAATGACTGGATGACTGTACGAAGGGAATAGAGACTGTGGATTATACTATACTAACAAGCTTATATACATGTAAATATGAGTATAAATGAATGTATTATTAATACGTTACACTGTATAGTACAAGTTGTTTAACAGCAATATAAATGTAAATGACCTCAGACTCCATTTGTAAAATGGTAAGTATATGTCCATTGCTACTGCAGACATTCCAAGTAAAAATTTTTTTTTTTGATAATTATCATTTGTTCTTCATCTCTATGTATTAAAAAAAACATGCATGTTTTCCTGAGAGGAAAAGTAAAAACATTTCAGCTATGTTGTAATATTGTGTAGCAAGTCGACAAGCAAATAGCCATGATCTAGTATGGGTTTAAATCTTTCTGCGAGGGAGCAACAGAGAGAGAGAGTAACACCAAAAGTGAGGAGACTGCCTATGTGTCTCAATGTGCGTGTGCTATTGTGTGTGAGTATGTGTGTGTGTGTGTGTGTGTGTGTGAGTATGTGTGTGTGTGTGTGTGTGTGTGTGTGTGTGTGTGTGTGTGTGTGTGTGTGAGTCTGACTCTGTCTGTCTGTAAGAAAAGGAGAGAGGAAGAGGGAGCGAGAGTATGATTCTAGCAGCTGAGCTCTTGGTTACTAGCACCATCTTGTGAAAGATCATTTAAGGTTGTGGACAGTGTCAGTGCAGGTTTGAGGCTGTGGTTAAAGTTAGGGACCATTAAACATATCATCACACCTTTGTGATTGCATACATGGACATAGGCCATTAAAGTATAACTCAGAAACTGTCACAGAAAGTGATTGTTGCATCTTTAAATATGCCTGTCTTGTCTTAAGCCTGATCTCTCTGTTCTCTGTTCTGTTTGTGTTGGCCTCTCACTGCAGGAGTTCAGCAGCAGGATGTGGTGAGGGTCATTACACTGTAAACTCGCCTCTGGTAACTTTGATGTCATTTTCTGTTTCTCTCCCTTTCAGGTATGTGACCACCACTACCAGAGATGGGAGTCAGAGGAGTCTCTGCTGATTCCCAGCCACTGCACTGCAAGCTGGACGAGTCCTGTTAGGTGAAAATGCACTCAAGTTACCTCAGGACTCTGCAGGACTCTGCAGGAGCTGCATATAAGTATATTTATTCAACAACAACAAGCCTGTCAGGCTCACCCATGTCCTGGAAGACCAGAGAGAGGCACGGGCCTAGTCTCAGAGAGAGAGCGAGAGAGAGAGAGGAGAGAGAAAGAGAGAGAGAGAGAGAGCCCGGGCTCACTCCCAGACTGCAGCAGACGAGAGAGAAGCAAAATAAAACACATCACACAAGGTTTATATAGAAAAATGTTAGTGTTATCTGATGCCAAAACACCTTGTCAGCAGGGATAACCACCTGGTGGGTCTCTGACGTCCGAGGTCATCTTACTATGCTTTCTGTCATGCAAAGATATCAGTTTTACACAAGGTCGAAAGAAGCACAGTTCGACCCTTCTTATCACGTCTGACCCAAACATGGACAAAAGGTTCCTTCTCTTACGCATGTAGCTCTTAGAATATAGGCAGACAATGTGGTGGCAACACCTAATAATCTAAGTTTATACACAGACAGAAAGCAGAAAAGCCATGTTCCTGCTAACCTAAGCACATGATTCTTACAAGGTAATTATTAATATAAGGTACTTGATTAATACATTCTTAAGTCATTAACAGTGTTTCGAAATTAATTCTATCAGGAAGTTCCGTGCTGAAGAAGGCTGCCTGGTTGAGAACAGGACCAAGGAGCAATTTGCCTACTGCCAGCAGGGAGTCTCTCATGTATTCACCAGCAACAAGCACCTCATCCTGTTCGGAGCTGCAGGCGCTTACGATATTACGGTATGTGTTAGGTTGTGTGTGTGAGTCAGTGTGTCTGCGAGTGATTGTCTGTCTGTCTGTCTGTCTGTCTGTCTGTGTGTGTTGTGTGTGTGTGTGTGTGTGTGTGTGTGTGCGTGTGTGTGTGTGTGCGTGTGTGTGAGCAATGAATGCTGACCACACTTTTAAATATCTATAAGTAAGTTGGAATTTTGTGAGGTTAGATCAAAATCGTTAATACAGGGAACACTTTAAATTGTAACATTTTAGCTACAACCTTTTCATGAATATTCCTCTTTTTTCTGTCTTTATCCAGGCATGTGTCAATCTGAGGCTCACGGTCTGAGACCAACTTTTTGGTTGATCAGTGTTAATTCCAGAAACTGTGATCCTCCCACTATAGGTATGGTGCGTCTGGAGCCTGCAGGTGACCAGAGCGTCCTTGATGCTGAGTTCCTCGACACCGGGGATGAGAACGAGTACAATCCAAAGCTTGTGCCTGTTGACATCAGCAGTTATTTAGGTACACCTGACTTCCACTCATTTAGAGAGGCGGATCCTTCACTGAAATTAAATGTCCTATCCAACTAAACGGCAGGGTGAAGCTAATTTATTTACAGAGCTCTTTAAGCTACACCAAAGGCCCTTCACGTTAATGAAGCTCATATCAAAGACGAGGCATGAAGACTCCTGTCAAGCTGCCGGGAAAGTTGCTAAACAAGACTGTTCAACATCAGACTGCAGCAATGATTGGAGATTTGAATCTGCCTCTGTTATCAATGCTTTCTTTTGTCTTGCTCTATTATTATTACTGTAGTTTTTTTTTACTTTAGCCCCCTCACCATACACGCTCCATCCCCCAACTCTCTCTCATTCCATATCACTGTTTGTCTTTTCCGTTTCAGGCCCATTGCTGCCCTCTTGTGCCTTTGACTGCTGTCTCAGAACATTTTGTCATTGCCAGAAGAGGGCAGTGTGATCCTGTATTACACAAGGCCTTTCACAATAAGTGGCAAGCTGTACATTACAAGTCCCTGCTATAAAGCCTTTGCATAGGGCCAACAGTATGACATAGCACATTTCACATTATGGAAAGAAGAGGATATGTCTGATGAACATTGTATTTGGCACATTGTAATGAAATTGACATAATAGAACCAGCATCCTATTTGTGTGCACTGTAGCTGACTAGCCAAACAGGTCAATAAAGTAAAATACAACAAATGGGAATGATTCAATGTCTTGTCATTGATGGTTTTTAATGAGTCTATATTGTCTTTGAATTGAATTTTGTGGGTACGATTACCCAGAGAACAAACTGACAATGTATAAAGAGAATGTCCATTTCTGTTTGCCTAAAGAGAGCCTCTGTCCATGGTGCTGAAAATACTGAAAACCCCTTCAGGTTTTTATCTTGGGAAGCACCTACAGTACATACTACATAGTACACACACACACACACACACACACACACACACACACACACACACACACACACACAAACACAACAAACCCACACACACACACACACACACACACATACTCACACACACACAAACACACACACACACACACACAGGCACACACACAGTAGAGGTTCACAGTAAACCCCACATAGTGCTGATCTGCTCAGAGTTAACTGAATTGGGTTAAAAGAAGCCGCTCTCCATTCTGTGACTCGGAGTGACATGAAGAGAGAAGAAACTTTGAGCACCGCCTCCTTTGAAACATTCCGGAGCATGACAGCCTAAACATAATCAGAGAGCTGCTTAGTAGTACAGTGCTGTGAATCTGAAAACAGCAGAGACCATAGATAGTGAATGTGGATGATAGTCAAAGCATGACGATCAATTTTGCTGAATATTTTTGTTTATTGCTCTTCAAGCTTTAGACAACAAGGCGTCATCCGAGTTTTCCAGATCACACTTTTACCCCTAAATTTAACACTGAATTATGCTTAAGCTCACATAGGTCATACGTAGGTCACATATGTAAAATGTCAAGACAACAAAAGTTTCACTTTATGGTAAATATAATCCTTCTGTCACACGTTCTTGGAAGTGGACCTTGCATACCTTTTCACCAGGAAATTATGGTTTGGTGCTTTGTTTTCTTCCCTGTCTGTGCTCATATGTGTGTCATGCACTGTGTGCTTTGTAGTGAAAGACATGTAATGATTTGTCAAAGGTCACATACTAAATTATTTTAACCTAGTGTTAGGACAATGTGTTTAATTAACACCTCAGCTCTTCAGGTGTGCATTTACCTCCTTATCAGTTACAAATCGTTGGCCATATCCCACAAAAAAATCTTGAATTCTTTAGAGAGCACCTCCTTTCCTAACTTGCACTTCCTCTCCTTTCCTCTTCCTTCCTCTACCTCTCCTTATCCTTCCTCTAATGCTATCTCCTCTAACTAGTGATCCCTCCAACCTCCATTCCTTCCTCCATTCCTGCACCTTTTTTTTCTTATGTCAAGTAGTAGGCTATTTATTGTTACACTAGGTCTCTATTGCTTGTGGCTTGATTGTTCTTTGTACATCGCTTTGGATAAAAGCGTCTGCTAAATGACTAAATGTAAATGTAAATGTAAAGACATTTGTCAGTGTATTATGTTCACAGACCATTGAAACAGGATTGTTCATCTGATTGACATGCACATTTCACTAGAAGCTAGGTTCATGCTAATATGCGTATGACTTGGAGACTGGAGCCTAGTCCCCAAAGACATCACATGTCTTTTCAACAGGAAGTGGTTCTTCTTTGACGCACAACTATTTAAGTCTTTCACTCCACATTGAGTGTACTTGAAACAAAGCCATTCAACTGTGTGTGTTGTCTTTAGTTGGCTAAGTTGTCACTTAGTGCACAGACACATCTTGCATGAAACTCATACTGTTTGAATAATGCTTTGGATACTTATAATCCCTTTCATGCACATGTGTAAGTTCATTTAAATTATTATTATTTTCATTTTTTTTTATTTAAGATTTTTTTATGTTTGGAAAAGTAATTGGTGTTACTGGGTGTAATGTCTGATGCAATGCTTTGACTACTACATCATGAAATTGACTCATATGCTTTACCCTCATACTTTTCTAGACAAAGCACATGATGTTGTTCAACTAAATCGAGTAAAAGAAGCTGCACTTGGAGATTCAGTGACTTTTGATTGCTTTTTCCCTGTGGCTTTCAAAACCGAACCACTGTCCTGGTACAAACAAACACTGGGACAAATGCCTTTTTTTGTGGCTAAGTCATTTGGTGCTACTTCATCCTGGGATCCTATG
This sequence comes from Clupea harengus, assembly GCF_900700415.2. Taxonomy (NCBI): domain Eukaryota; kingdom Metazoa; phylum Chordata; class Actinopteri; order Clupeiformes; family Clupeidae; genus Clupea; species Clupea harengus. Next base: position 6,584,757 of record NC_045157.1, read on the forward strand.
TTTTCTGAAGACTCTCAAAATGGACGGATGGCCATACAGCAGTCTGATGGAGTATTTAATCTGACCATAACAAACATCACATCATCTGATGAAGCAACATATTACTGCACATGGACAGTGTATCAACAGGTTAAATTTGGAATGGAACGTTTTTGTCTCTCAAAGGTAATACACGTGAGTTTCAACAGAACATCCCAGCAATTCAGGAGTTATGGAACATTTCACCCACTTTCATATTTACTATTTTCTTTAAAATGTAGGTTTTAACCACAGCTATAATGAAGATAGAGCGTTCATCTGTGCAGTGGCCAACTGTGGACAAATGAACACTGAAAAGAAGATAGTTTTGAGCACAGGTATTTGTTTTAATCAAATATTATTATTGCAGATGAGGAACATTGTTGCAGCATGTATCAGCATTAACAGATGACTTGACTCATGTTATATTATGATGTACCACAGAGAAGTGTCTTTACATACAGCGGGTTGTTTTCTGCTGTTTTTCAGAAAAAGCTGTGGATCCTGTTGTTTATGGGATGGCTGCTGTGTTGGGACTGTTTTTTGTGCTCATATGTTACTTGATCAGTTTAATTTACCAAGACAGGAACCACAAACATGACAAAGGTATATCATCTGTGATAATAGCTATTATAATGCATTACATGAGCATGTCTCAGTGAGCATTGTCATGACTACAAGTAGAAAATAACAAACTTTGAAATGTTGATCAAATGACCTGAATATACACTTGCAGTTACATTAACTGTTTTTTTAATCTGAAATTCATCTCCAGTTTTCTCAGATAAGGCTTCAGTATTGTGTCATATATTTTTTGTATTTAGTAATTTTTGTTTAGAATGTATCACCTAATTACTTTCCCTACATACAGGCTACAACAATAGAGATGGCCTTGATCATATTACTGAACAGATGCCAGTAAGTCTTATATTCATTGTTTTCATGTCGAAGAAAATTCCTGTCAAGGTCAAAACTGTTAGATATAGAATTACAATGCCATGCTTGTTTCCTTTAGATCTCGATGATTCCAGATGAAAATGTCTTCACATCTGTTATCTACAAAGTCAAGAGCCTCTAATTGTCTGCAAAGCAATGAAATGCTGCCATTTTAGCTTTCATATCTGCTACCTGCTCCACCAAGTTAGCCACCAAGACACACACATACATATGCAAACGCAGGCGCACACACGCACATGCACACACACACGCACGCACTATATACTGCTACACCCCCTTTGTTACCTACATGTTATCTTATGTCATTTGGTAGTAACTGATGAACATGGATTTTGCATGGTACCCTTCCTTCCCTGCTGTACATAGAGAGCTGTATTGTGACCACATGCTACAGTGCAAAAGTGCCCTTTCTGCTGAATGAAAACGTATAAAATACAAATGTTTTGTGCCAATTGAAATGTACTCTTCAGTTAAATAAAGAGCTGAATCTATTTTCCAATGACTTGGCATGCAGCAATGTTTTGTGTATAAGTCAGAAACTATCAAAAGGGACAGGTGAGACACCGTAATGCTATTTCATATCTACACAGCCTTTTTTCTACTTGATTCTTGCCATGTGTACAAAGCATACCTCAAACACTTATTTATTGTCAAAATTGACACACTGTGTTTTTGTTTACACTTTGCTATACATTTTTCAACCTAACTTATAAATGTTTGTTCAAGTAAATCATAATGTCAAAATTCAACAATGACAACAACAACAATAATAGTTTTGTTGTCAGATGTTTGCATTACATGACACATGCATGGTCTCAGAGTCAAAGTGAGATTATTGCAGGCATCAATATTAGGACTTTACTTTACACATTACTTCAGGAGTTTGCAATTTATAGTCCTGATTAAATATTCTTAAATTGTTTGTGTATCAAAATATTTATGAACAATTATGGAACAGAACACAAATTAGGTATCAGCTCACAATCAATAATGCATATCAAGTTATTGTAAAGAACATGTAAGTATACAGATTAGGCCTGTGGTGTGAACATAATGCACATGTATCTACATTCTCAGAAAACACTTCCTCAAACTGTTCAAAAAGAAGAGGCAAATGTTGTGTGAGGGAAAAGCTGTTTGAAAAAAAGCATGACACAAAAGGGACACTGCGACTAGAGATGAACTCAAGCGGTGAGGTAAGACAGGATGACTGAAACGTTTGTGTCTTTACTGATCATTGTGCACACCACCCAAGGTTAGCTTCATTAACATGATTATAGAAAACACTGAATTTGTTTTTCAATACACATACAACTCATAACATAAACAAAGGTAGAGTAATTTATGAGATGGCCAGACAAAACGGATGGTGGACTGCTTGACCAGCGACCAGTCAACCGCAGCGACTTCTTGCTTCTCATCTGGTTCGTCTGTCCAAGGAACTTAATGGGGCGGACGAGGGAGATAATGGACCCAGTATCCACCAAGGCTCAACAGGTGGTGTCCTCCTGGTGACAGTGTACTTAAAGTTCATGAGCTCAACCCAAACTACAATCAACGTTCCTACCTGCTTCAGGTTGACGCTGGCTGGCGTGCTGTGGTTCACTACCCTTCACCGAATGTCAATTCAGTAACTCTTTCTTTTACATTCCCCTAATGACTAAGTATTTACCTGGTAAATATATGGCAAATTGTTTTATATTATTGGGTAATTATCAATAATAATAGGTCGTAAGTTTGTCCATTTGTGATTTTTTTGTAACTATACTAAGATTACAGGTCTGTGACTTCCTTTGTACAAAATGTACAGCACTTCGTGGCAGTCGAGGTTTAGTTTGTATGTGTGAGTGCGTGTGTGTGTGTGCGTGTGCGTGTGCGTGTGCGTGTGCGTGTGCGTGTGCGTGTGCATGTGCATGTGCATGTGCATGTGCGTGTGCATATGCATGTGCGTGTGTGAGTGCGTGTGTGTGTGTGTGTGTGTATGTGTGTGTGTATGTGTGTGTGTGTGTGTGTGTGTGTGTCTTAAACCACAGATACGCATGTACGCTGTGTTCTTCTTGATGTTTTCCACTCTGAGATGTTTCAGTTGCTGACCTGACAAAGCCCTTCTCAACCACCTGAGAGAGCAGACAAGTGCTCTCTCACTTTTAGCCCTCTCTTAATATTTATCATAGTCATTTCAGCTTGCTTGGTTGTAAATAAAAATTTGTAAACGCATGCAATAAAATAGACAATATTATAACAATCATTGAATTCTGTTATTTTTAACAATCAATACAATGTCATTGTACGTACATTTTCTGCTTTATACCCATTTTGCAATTTCATATACATTTTTCGACAGACATTATACACAGTCTCTTATGTGTGAGTTTTAATGCACTGTTGTTCAAAATTGTCAAAATAATCCATGTTTGTAGTATCTTATGTTGTATTTTCTGTGCGCTGGACCACAATGCTAATTTCCAGCAGAATGTTAACCAGTGTAAAGCGACACAATACTGATCTATGCACACCAACCTGTACATTAAGCACCTCAGGCCTGGAAAAGGGTAGTTGTGGATCGATGGATGCCGATATTGACACAGGAATGGGATTGTCTCCACTCCAGTCAGACACCTAAAAACATTTGGGGTTTTCAGAAAACAAAGGGGGTTTGAGCACCAGAAGCCACCTGATTTCATTTTAGGGTCTTTTTTACAAGCATACAGATGAAACGACTCGACACATGGAATAAATTGATGAATGCGTATTGTGTGTTATATGACTTAAAAAACTGACCATTTATGTTTTTGTGGACGTGTCTCTCTCTCTCTCTCTTCTCTGTGTTTGTGTGTGTGTGTGTGTGTCTGTTTGTGTGTGTGTCATTTACGCTGTGTGTTTCATGCCAGTTACCAGTGGCCCACTTAGCTCACTGTCCCACTTTGTTGATCATGCTCTCTCTCTCTCTCTCTCTCTCTCTCTCTCTCTCTCTCTGTCTGTCTGTCTCTCTCTCTCTCTCTCTCTCTCTCTCTCTCTGCTCTACTCTCTTTGAGGCCCCGTCCTCCTGCTCTGCATCCTGTTCTCATGTTTGTTTCTCAGAGCGCTGGTTTCTGTGCATGACTCTGACACCTTCAGCGATACGGCTTGACCACAGAGGATTTTCAGCCCCAACCGTTATTATGCAGGGCTGTTATTTCCCAGAATCAGCCTCACCTCACTACCCCCCTAACACTGCTGTTTGTGCTTTCAACATGATCAGTGGTGGAGGAAGTACTGAAGTTTAGTACTTAAGTAAAAGTACAAGTACCCAGGAAGATAAAAGTAAAAGTAAAAGTAAAAGTACTACATCAACAATCCTACTTAAGTAAAAGTAAAAAGTACTTACTTTTAAATTTACTTTAAGTATTAAAAGTAAAAGTACTCACACAATGGGTTGTCTCTCAATGTCTAGGCAGTGCCATTTTGATAAAGAAATAGCTACTGGTAATAAATGCCTCTACAGATGTCACTACTAGTAATAATTATAAGCAACAACATTTGTTAATTGGAAAGGTTGGTGTGCCTACCATCTGTAATACTGTTCACACTATATCTTACAATTCTGCGGATGACAAGTTATCTACCAGGGATTATTTGCAAAGTTAATACCATTAAGCCAAACCAATAAATACACCATGTGATATCTTTAAATCTTTTATTTAATTGTAAACGTGTAAAGGGAAACATGGAACATGAAAAACAAATGTGATTGTAAAACTGGACAGAACAAGGCACGCTAGCTTGACATAGCTAACCTACCAGCTTTATCTTACCAATACGTTAAATATATAATGAAGGTCCAATCATGTTTTTTTTATGCATTTGCTGTATGTCAACATGCATTTCGCTAGATAACATTATAATATCATGTCAGTAAACGAATTAAATACATATATCAATATTAAAAAGTCAGGGACATTAACTTAGCATAGCAATCACTCTGCTTATCTCGATATGCTACTTTAAATTTTAGGGCGAATTATTGAAGGCTAGCAACTCCTTTTTTTGAGGGAGACAGGAAACGCATTGAAACCTCCAGGAGTCATTCTTGGGGCCTTTGAACTCGAACATATCTTTTAAATAGGGCCAAGGGTGGCTCATATCACAGGGGCTCAGTTCAGGCCGACTCTGGATCCATGTTGAATAGGCGGTAGTCTTCTTCTTCTTCTTCTTCTTTCACTTTTAATGCCAGGTTACACCTAGTTGTGCATGCTGCCACCTACAGATCACTGTAAACATTGCAGTTTTGGGCATCTCAGTAACACAAAACAAAGAAAAGAAATAACAATAATAATACCAAAAGGGATATTCATATTCTCTTGTATAGCCCTGCTATTTTGAGGAACTTGACCAGTTCCCCTGGCCTTATTCCCTCCCCCAGAACCTCAGCCAGACCGAATCCCGAGCATCCAGCTCCCTGCAGTTGTTCCCTCCAATGCTCCCTGTGACCCTGGTAGGTGGGACAGACGAGCAATACATGCTCCACAGTTTCCTCTTGGCCTGGACACCACATGCAATAGGCGGTAGTCAAGCTGAATGTTCATCTATAACAGGCAAAGCTACCGCTAGTGCTGATTCCAAACGCGCACTCTGATATCATTGGAGTTGATAGAGCCAACTGATTGGTTCAAACTTCCAAAACAGCAACGCAATCCATAGTTTTGTGTAGGCAACATTTTGGCGAAACTATGTTCATAAAATGTAACGAGTAACAGCACATATTGTAGAAATGTAGCGGAGTAAAAGTATAGATAATAGCTAAAAAATGTAATGGAGTAAAAGTAAAAAGTATGCACTATTATTTTTACTTAAGTAAAGTACAGATACGTAAAATTTTACTTAAGTAAAGTAACGAAGTAAAAATACTTCGTTACATTCCACCACTGAACATGATACATCAGCCCACTGACCTCAGACCTGCGTGCACAGCAATAGACTTAAAGAGCACGGCTGAGGAGACCTAGGCAATACTACTGTGACAAACAACAAAAGAAAAGACTGCATAGAGACTGGCCTCTTACCTTCACACCTGAAAACCACACAGGGTCAAGAACTTTCCAGCCACCAACCAAGTCACAATCAACAATGTTATTTATATCATGGTGTCACAGCAGACTGGTTGCAAACACCAGTGGAAACTTCACACATCTCTGATCCCCTCTCATTACAGACACACCAGGACCCTGCATCACCCATCACTAAGGCTCCTTCCTCACTGAACACATTTACAGATGCTTCTGGCCTTCTACTTCTGCTTGTCCACCTTAGTAATACTATCTTTTTAAAAAGTGTGTGATTTTCTATAATCAGTACCATATTCATATTTAGATAATGAGCCTGTGGTTTTACATACTAAGCTAGAGGCCAATAGTCTTGACAAGCAGAAAAGGCAGCCTTCTGCCTTGGCCTGGATGACTCTATGCTCCTTTATGCTGTCCTTCACAAGGCAGGAGGCAATAGAGACTGTTCATTATCCTATACTTATGAGTAATTCACCTAACAAGCTTAAAAAATGTAAACATGAGTGGAAATGAACTGATCATCAATTGGTTACACTGTAAAGTACAGGTGGTTTAACAGCATTACAAATGTAAATGTCTATTGCTACTGCAGACATTCCAAGTAAAATGTTGTTTGATAATTATCATTGGTACTCTATGTATTCAGAAAAGTATGCATGTTTTCTTGAGAGGAAAAGTGAAAACTTTTCAACAATGTTGTAATATTGTGTAGCAAGTCGTCAAGCAAATAGCCATGATCTGGTATGGTTTTAAATCTTTCTGTGAGGGAGCAACAGAGAGAGAGAGTGAAAAAAGAGAAATTTCATTTGAGTATAGCAAAAGTGAGGAGACTACCTATACGTCTCAGTGTTGTGTGTGTCTTCGTGTGTGTGTGTATGTGTGTGAGTCTGTTTGTCTGTATGAAAAGGAGAGAGGAAGAGGGAGTGAGAGTGAGAGTATGATTCTAGCAGCTGAGCTTTTGATTACTAGCGCCAAGAGGCAGGGTGAAGCACATTTCTTTACAGAGCTCTTTAAGTACACAAAGGCCTTTAACGTAATGAAGCTCATATGAAACATGAGGCATGAAAGACTCCTGTCATGCCAAGGGAAGTTCTAACAATACTGTTCAATATCAGACCCCAGCAATGATTGGAGATTTTAAATTGTCTCTGTTATCAATGCTCTCTTATGTCTTGCTCTATTATTATTACTGTACTTATTTACTTCAGCCCCCTCCCCCCACACCTCCTAACTCTCTCCCATTCCATGTCACTGTTTGACTTTTCCATTTAAGACTCAATGCTGCCCCCTGTGCCTTTAACTGCTGTCTCAGAACATTTTGTCATTGCCAGAAGAGGGCAGCGTGACCCTGTATTTAAGCACAAGGCCTTTCACAATATGTGGCAAGCTGTACATTACATGTCTATGTCTAAAGACTATGCAGAGGGCCAACAGTATAACATAGTACATTTGACATTATGGACTGAAGAGGATATGTCTGATGAACATATGTATTTGTCACATTGTAATGAAAATTACTCACATCATAGAACCAGCATCATATTTGTGTGTACTGTAGCTGACCAGCCAACAGGTTCAGACAATAAAGTTAAATACAACAAATGGGAATTATTTAATTCATTATCATTGATGGTTTTTAATGAATCAGTATTATCTTTTAATTGAATTTTTTGTCTATAGAGAATGTCCATTTCTGTTTTCCTAAATAAAGCCTCTGTCCATGGTGCTGAAACCCCTCCAGGTTTTCTTTGGGAAGCACTTACATACTACATAGTACATACACACACCCACCCACACAGGCACACACACAATTGGGGTTCACAGTAAACCCCACATAGTGCTGATCTGCTCAGAGTTAACTGAATTGGGTTAAATGAAGCCGCTCTCTATTCTGTGACTGGGAGTGACATGAAGAGAGAAGAAACTTTGAGCAAAGTCTACACACCAAATGAATCAGCAGCGCCCCCTTTGGAACATTCTGGAGCATGACAGCCTAAACACAATCAGAGAGCTGCTTAGTAGTACAGTGCTGTGAATCTGAAAACAGCAGAGACTATAGTTAGTGAATGTGGATGATAGTCAAACCATTCTTTGTTTATTGCTTTTCCAGCTTCAGGCGACAAGGCGTCATCAGTTTTTCAGATCACACTTTCACCCCTAAACTTTAACACTGAATTAGGCTTCAGCTCACATAGGTCATATGTAGGTCACATATGTAAAATGTCAAGACAACAAAAGTTTCACTTCATGGTAAATGTAATCCTTCTGTCACCCGTTCTTTGAAGTGGACCTTGCATACCTCTTCACCAGGAAATTATGGTTTGGTGCTTTTTTTTTCTCTGTCTGTCTGCTCATAAGTGTGTCATGCACTGTATGCTTTGTAGTGAAAGGCATGTAATGATATGTCAAAGGTCACAAACCAAATTATTCTAACCTAGGGTCAGGGACAATGTGTTTGTAATGACCCTGACGAAGGCGTGTTATTGCCAAAACGTTGGTCTAATAAATCCATATGCATTGAAGTTCAAAGATTTGAACACATCTTCTGAACGCATAATTTTTCACAGATAATAAATGAGTCTTTTCTGGTAAGATATACAAAATGTCGACCATGAATATTAAATACTGTGCTATATACGCTCAGGAGTTTTGCATGGAGTATGGTTCCTTATCGCAGTTCACTGCGATATAACACAATGGTACATGACGAATGTCATGGCTACAAATCGAAGCATTTATCTATTCACGCCTGAAAGGCCGCGAGATCTGTCAGCGCGCGCTCCTGGCCCCGCCTGCCAGGAGTACTATAATACCATTACGCGCGCCCAGATCTGCCTCTTTTGAAACTTCGCAAGACGGAGTGAACATCTCTGAGTATATCTCAAACGCTTACCACAGTCAAAAGAGTTTTGTGTGCTTTCGCTCTCTACGGGTTGGTGAGTTATCGGGTTCCTTAACCCTCACTAGCTCAGGGCGCCACGAAATTCATTGGCTTAATTCATTGGCTTAATTTCATTTGAAAGTAGTTGCTGCTATCCTTGCTGCCTGGCTGGCTAAGTCTCTGACTAGCCTGCTAGCTTGCTAACAACGTGTTCGTTGCAGATAGTGTGCTTGTGTTTTAACATTCTTCTCTACTTTCAGATTGATAAAGATGGCCAGACACTACCCCGACTGCGGTCGAGTCCGTCCCAAGGGCGACCGCCACCGTCGGTGCGTGACCTGCCTAGGCAGGGACCACGCGGAGGGCGCCTTCTCAGGCGAAGCCCCTGTCTGTCCCATCTGTGCTAGCCTCCCGCTAGCTAAGGCTACCAGGCGCCTTGCGTTCTGGAAGCGCAAGGACGCCGAGGAGACTGCACTAGTTCCATCCGGGGCTGACGCCCCCGTAAGAATGAGTGCGTCTTCAGCCTTGGACTTGGTGAGCGTGAGCAGTCGCCTTGCGGCGGCAGCTCCGCTCCCGGGTCTCTCCCCGTCTCCGCCGCCTGTCAGCCCTGGGGCTGCGGGCAGCGAGGCGGAGGAGCTTCAACCAAGCGGTGTCAAGGCAATCCCCCACGATGCGCTCGAGCTGGACATCAGCCTGGATGATGATAGTCTGCTAGACTTCTCCGATGGGCACAGCTCAATCGCGGAAGCAATGCAGACGAGCCATGACGTCAGGTTGCGGGTGGAGACACCTCCTACCTCGTCTCGGCTCCTGGGCCAGCAGCTCCACGAGGTTGCGCTGAGAGCAGCCAGCTGCCTCGGGCTCCCTCTCCCTCCCCCTCCCAGTGTGCGGTCCTCGCTGCTGGACGGGGAGTTCTATGCTGGCCCCACCACGTCAGTTCCCTCCAGCATCCCCTTCTTTGAGGAGGTGCACGAGGAACTGCAGGCGACATGGGCGATACCCTACTCGGACCGAGCCCCGGTGCCGGGGTTCGCGCCCTACATGCAGCTCCACATGGCTAAGGAGAGGGGCTACCTCTCCTTTCCTCAGGTGGAGGATGCAGTAGCGGGCTACCTCTCGCCCGCATCCCCCACGATGCGTCTCGGCCAGAAGCCTCTCCTGCCCACGCGGGTGAGCAGACACCAGGCTCAGCTGGCAGAGAAGTCCTACTTGGCTGCAGGGCAGGCTGCCTGCACGACCAATACGGCTGCATTGCTACAGCGCTACCAGGCAAAGCTCCTGACTGAGCTTGCCTTGTCGCTGGGGGATGATCACCCGTCTGTGGCAGAACTCCGTCGCGCGACGGATCTGTCGCTCAGACTAACTCGGTGCACGGCACAGGCACTGGGGAGGGTGATGGGTGCCGCGGTGGCTACCCAGAGGTCTCTGTGGCTATCACTGGCTAAGCTGTCAGACAGAGAAAAAGCACCACTCCTCGACGCCCCGGTCTCTGTTCAGGGCGCCTTCGGGAAGCAGTGGTCACAATGGCTGCCAAGTTCGAAGAACAGCAGAAGAGCAGAGAGGTATTCCAGGCTTGGATGCCTCGCTCTAGTGGCGTGGGTGAGATGTCCTCCTCAGGACACACCACACCCGCACCGGGCCGGAAAGAGAAGCGGGTTCCCGCTCGCCAGCGCCTCCAGCAAAGGTATCCACCGGGCGAGGCTTGGCAGAGACAACCCTTCCGCCCTCCAGCGCAGCCTGCAGCACAACAACCAGCTGCGCGCCCTGCCCAGGCGCAGCCCAGGCTCCGCGGCAGCACTCCGCTCGCCGCGGGCGAGGCAGAGGAGACCTCAGGCTCCCTGACCGTGACAGTCAGCCACTCGTCACACAGGGGGGAGCGGTGGAGCCCACACCACCTCCAAAGAAATCAGCCCGTCGCTCACATGTGGAAATCATGTCCAGCACGGTAAGCAGGTTTCACAAGCACCACAATCATATGTCCTAACTCCTGTCCCAGATGGCGCAGTGCCCAGGCATGCTTGTGCAACTCCCCCGCGATGCACACAGTGCGATCGCACCCCCAAATTTTTTTCGAAAAACATGAGGGGGCAGCCCCAGATCTCGTCCCCCTCCCTAGGCGGAGTGGGTGTAGATCTAGGCTTAGCACTCATTGACCATGAGCGGGTTAAGTCCCCGACAAATTCAACTCAGAGCACAACCTCCCCGGTTGTGCAGAAAGTTGGCGCGCATGCGCAGTGTCACCATGGGTGCTAAGACGGGTCTTCAAAGGGTTACGTCTGCAGTTCGCCCGTTTCCCCTCCGCCTTTCAGCAGAGTAATACAAGTCTGTGATGACAGCGAGAACAGTCTCACTTCCTACGGGAAGAGATTATCTCCCTGCTCAGAAAAAATGCCATAAGCAGAGTTCCTTTCCAAAGAAAGGAATGCAGGCTTCTACAGCCGTTACTTCCTCGTACCCAAAAGAGACGGGAATTATCGGCCTATATTAGATCTACGTGTGTTAAACAAAGCACTCCATGCCGCTTGCGGTTCAGAATGTTGACCCCACGCAGGCTTGTGCAGTTTTATAAGGCCAAACTATTGGTTTATCACGATAGACTTAAAAGACGCTTATTTCCACATTCCGATCCACCACAGACATCGGAAATATCTGAGGTTTGCGTTCGGAGGAATAGCGTACCAATTCAACGCACTCCCATTCGGCCTGTCCCTAGCGCCGAGGGTATTCACAAAGTGCGTAGAGGCAGCTATCGCCCCATTACGTCTACGCGGCTTACGCGTGTACAACTATTTGGACGACTGGTTAATTGCTTCCCATTCAAAAGCTGCAGCGGTGCAGGATGGCCATCTAGTGGTGGCACACCTGTATCGACTGGGTTTTGTTGTAAACAGAGAGAAAAGCATTCTCTGCCCAGGCAAGTTACGCATTTTCTGGGTATGATCTTAGACTCCACCTCCATGGAGGTCAGGCTGTCTCAAGAACGGATAAGTGCCATCAAAGCATGCGTGCGCCAGTTCCGACGGGGACAGTCAGTCTCGTCGCTGCGCTGCCAACGCCTGTTAGGAATGATGGCGTCGGCCGCTATAGCGCTCCCGTTAGGGATGTTGCGTATGCGGCCATTCCAAATATGGTACCTGTCTATGAAGCTCAACGCAGTCACAGACAGGCATCGCAGAGTAGTGGTGTCCTCCAGATGCAGGAAAGCCCTGGCGATCTGGAGAACCCCCTGGTTTCTCGCCGCGTCAGGCACTATGGGCATAGTGTCGCGTCGCGTGGTGGTGACCACAGACGCTTCCACCAAAGGCTGGGGAGCGGTCTGCGAAGGGAGGAGGCGTGAACGGTCTCTGGTCTGTGACAGAAGCCGCGTCTCACATAAATGTGTTAGAGCTGCGAACAGTAGTCCTAGCTCTACAACACTTTCTGCCCAGGCTGAGTGGTCAGCATGTACTAGTGAGGACGGACAACACTGCGACCTTGGCATATATAAATCGCCAGGGCGGAGTGCGCTCCCCGTCATTACACCATTGGGCGACTCGCCTGCTCCTGTGGGCAGCGAGACACGTCCTGTCCCTCAGGGCAGTTCATATACTAGGCCACCTCAACTACGGTGCAGACCTGTTATCGAGGGGCGATCCTCGAGCAGCAGACTGGTGCCTTCACCCACAAGTGATAGGTCAGATCTGGGTGCATTTTTTCAAGGCGCAGGTGGACCTGTTCGCCGAACAGGCAGAACACCTGCTGCCCGCTCTGGTTCTCGCTAGGGGGCGACGATCCCCCACTAGGCATAGACGTGCTGGGCCACCAGTGGCCAGCCCTACCCCTATATGCTTTTCCCCCGATCCCGCTCCTCCAGCAGGTGCTGTGCAGGATTGCGGGCGAGGGCAGGGAATTGATACTGATAGCCCCCCACTGGCCCAACCAGCCGTGGGTGGCAGATCTGGTCAATATGTCAGTGCAGCAGCCTTGGGAGCTGCCTCTACGGAGAGACCTCCTGACGCAGGCGCACAGGACGGTGTGGCACCCCCATCCGGAGTGGTGGCGTCTCAAAGCCTGGCACCTGAAAGGTGCAGGCTTCATAGCGTCAGGCTTGTCGGACGCGGGTGGTGGCTACAATACAGAGTGCCCAAGCTGTATCAACACGGGCTCTGTATACGCTGAAGTGGCGCAGTTTTGAGCAGTGGTGTGCTGCGCGTCAGCACGACCCCGTTAACTGCGCGCTGGGCGTTATTCTCGAATTCCTACAGCAGTTGTTTGATGAGGGGAAGGCGGCTTCTACTCTCAAAGTGTACATGGCTGCCATTTCAGCCTGCCACGCAGGCATTAATGGCAGTTCTCCTGGCAGTCACCCGCTAGCGTCACGCTTTATGGCGGGGGTGAGACGGCTCAGGGTGCCAGAGAGACACCTCATACCCTCTTGGGATCTGCTAGTGGTGTTACGTGCTCTCACAGGGCCTCCGTTCGAGCCCCTGGAGACAGTGGACATAAAGTTTGTCTCTTTAAAGACCGCGCTGCTGCTGGCGTTAACGTCAGCAAAACGCGTTGGTGACATGCAAGTCCTGTCAGTCAGTCCATCGTGCCTTCAGTTCTCGATCGCTGGTGACAGAGTGGTTATGCGACCTAATGCTGCTTACACACCTAAAGTGGTGGTAACCCCATTCCGCAATCAGGGTTAGGGTTAGATTGATTGATTGAATTAGCAGTTTTCTCGCCTCCTCCTTTTGCGTCAGCAGAGGAGGAACGTTTGAATAAACTCTGTCCAGTGCGCGCTCTCCGCTGTTACGCAGAGCGCACTAGAGCTTTCAGACAGTCAGATCAGCTATTCGTGTGCTTCGGTGCACGCGCAAAAGGCAGACCTCTATCAAAACCGAGCCTCTCCCGTTGGATAGTAGAGGCTATCGTGTTGTCTTATAAGAGCGTGTCTTTAGATCCCCTGGAGAAGTTGCATGCGCACTCTACGCGGGGGGTCTCGTCTTCCTGGGCCTTACTAAAGGGCGTCTCAGTGGAAGATATTTGCAAAGCTGCAAGCTGGAGTTCTCGCCACACTTTCATTAGATTCTATATGTTAGATGTGGCTGAACCTAGTTTTCTTCATAGCGTTCTGCGGGCAAGCGATCTCTGAATCCCTTGGCCTGAGAACGATAGATATGATAAGTGTGTTCATTAGTGTCTACATGTTATGTTGCACATGAAACATCCCAGGGTTTTTCTTACGGGCGCAGGATCACGGATCCCTGTCGCCTATGATAAAGGTGGCCCTGTTAAATTCTTGGTGTTCTGCAGGCGAGCGATCTCTGAATCCCCTGACCTGAGAACGATGTATATGATAAGTGTGTTCATCGGTGTCTACATGTTTGTTGCACATGAAACACTCCAGGGTGGTTTCCTACAGGCGCAGGATCGCGATCCTTGCCGCCTATGACAAAGGTTGCCCTGTTAATATGTTCACCGCCAGCGGCCGTATGAACCTCTATGAGGGCAAAGGCTTCAGTAGAGCTGGTGTGTGTAATTGGCTGCCACTGTATTATCACGCGGGAATGTATAGGGTCCCATTGTGTTATATCGCAGTGAACTGCGATAAGGAACGTCTCGGTTACTTACGTAACCTCGGTTCCTTAAGCAGGAACCAGATATAACAAGGTTGGCGTGTACAGTGTTACCTTGGATTGATTGTCTTGCTCAGTTTCTTTCCAAGGCAGATCTGGGCGCGCGTAATGGTATTATAGTACTCCTGGCAGGCGGGGCCAGGAGCGCGCGCTGACAGATCTCGCGGCCTTTCAGGCGTGAATAGATAAATGCTTCGATTTGTAGCCATGACATTCGTCATGTACCATTGTGTTATATCTGGTTCCTGCTTAAGGAACCGAGGTTACGTAAGTAACCGAGACGTTTTCTAAAACGTTGAAGGTAATATGAGACAGTAACCATACTAAACCATACTGACCATACTAAATGCTCTTGTAAGAGCAAATGTTACCCCCCCCAGATGCTGCGTCATTAAACACTTCCGTCTGTGCAAGAACAGCCATCTAGACTATTCTCATTCATGTCCCTCTCTACCTTTAAGAAACTATTGAATACTTCAGGGAGCACCTACTTTCCTAACTTGCACTTCTTTTACTTTCCTTTTGCTTCCTCTACCTCTCCTTATCCTTCCTCTAATGCTATCTCCTCTAACTCACACTTAGTAGTTACATTCCTGCACTTTTTTTAATTCTTATGAAAAGTAGTATGTATTGTTATAATAGGTCTCTATTGCTTTTAGCTTGATTGTTTTCTCCTTTCTACGTCGCTTTGGATAAAAGCATCTGCTAAATGACTACATGTAAATGTAAATGTAAAGACATTTGTCAGTTTATTATGTTTACAGACCATTGCAACAGGATTGTCCATCTGATTGACATGCAAATTTCACCAGAAACTAGATTCATGCTAATATGTGTATGACTTGGAGACTGGAGCCTAGTCCCCAAAGACATCACATGTCTGTTCAACAGGAAGTGGTTCTTCTTTGACGCACACCTATTTAAGTCCTTCACTCCGCATTGAGTGTACTTGAAACAAAGCCATTCATCTGCGTGTGTTGTCTTTAGTTGGCTAAGTTGTCACTTAGTGCACGGACAAATCTTGCATGAAACTCATACTGTTTGAATAATGCTTTGGATACTTATAATCCCTTTCATGCACATGTGTAAGTTCATTTCAATTATTATTATTATTTAAAAAATTGTATTATTTAAGATTTTTTACTGATTGGTAAAGTAATTGGTGTTACTGGGTATAATGTCTGAAATTGACTCATATGCTTTACCCTCATACTTTTCTAGACAAAGCACATGATGTTGTTCAATTAAATCGAGTAAAAGAAGCTGCACTTGGAGATTCAGTGACTTTTGATTGCTTTTTCCCTGTGGCGTTCAAAACCGAACCACTGTCCTGGTACAAACAAACACTGGGACAAATGCCTTTTTTTGTGGCCAAGTCGTTTGGTGCCACTTCATCCTGGGATCCTTTGTTTTCTGAAGACTCTCAAAATGGACGGATTATCATACAGCAGTCTGATGGAGTATTTAATCTGACCATCACAAAGATCACATCATCTGATGAAGCAACATATTACTGCACATGGACAGTGTACCAACAGGTGAAATTTGGAAATGGGACGTTTTTGGCTCTCAAAGGTAATACACGTGTGTTTCAACAGAACACCCCAGCAATTCAGGAGTTATGGAACATTTCACCCACTTTTATATTTACTATTTTCTTTAAAATGTAGGTTTTAACCACAGCTATAATGAAGATAGAGCATTCATCTGTGCAGTGGCCAACTGCGGACAAATGAACACTGAAAAGAAGACAGTTTTGAACACAGGTATTTGTTTTAATCAAATATTATTATT
>NC_045157.1:6606051-6608551 GCF_900700415.2 Clupea harengus
CAGTGGTAGCACTCCACTCACTTATCAAGCTGAATGCTTCACTGAAATTAAATCTCCTATCCAATGAAGAGGCAGGGTGAAGCTAATTTCTTTACAGAGATCTTTAAGTACGGAAAGGGCTTTAACATAATGCAGCTCATATGGAACATGAGGCATGAAAGACTCCTGTCAAGCCAAGGGAAATTCTAACAAGACTGTTCAACATCAGACTGCAGCGATGATTGGAGATTTTAATCTGTCTCTGTTATCAATGCTCTCTTTTGTCTTGCTCTATTATTATTACTGTACTTTTTGATTGACAGTAGATGTTTGTTACTTCAGCCCCCTCCCCCCACACACCCCAACCCCCGACTCTCTCCCATTCCGTGTTACTGTTTGACTTTTCCATTTAAGACTCAATGCTGCCCCCTGTGCCTTTGACTGCAGTCTCAGAACATTTTGTCATTGCCAGAAGAGGGCAGCGTGACCCTGTATTTAAGCACAAGGCCTTTCACAATAAGAGGCAAGCTGTATATTACAAGTCCCTGCCCTAAAAACTATGCATAGGGCCAACAGTATGACATAGCATATTTCACATTATGGACTGAAGAGGATATGTCTGATGAACATTGTATTTGGCACATTGTAATTAAATTGATTCACATGATAGAACCAGCATCCTATTTGTGTGCACTGTAGCTGACCAGCCAAACAGGTTCAGTAAATAAAGTGAAATACAAGAAATGGGAATGATTTCATTTATTGTCATTTATGGTTTTTAATTAATCAGTTTAGTCTTTGAATTGAATGAGAGCAATCTGACAATGTCTAAAGAGAATGTCCATCTCTGTTTGCCTAAAGAAAGCCTCTGTCCTTGGTGCTGAAAACCCTCCTGGTTTTCTCTTGGAAAGCACTTATATCCTACATAGTACACACACACACACACACACACACACACACACACACACACACACACACACACACACACACACACACACACAAACACACAGGCACACACAGGCACACACACTCAATAGAGGTTCACAGTAAACCCCACATAGTACTGATCTGCTCAGAGTTAACTAAATTGGGTTAAAAAAAGCTGCTCTCCATTCTGTGACTGGGAGTGACATGAAGAGAGAAACTTTGAGCAGAGTCTACACACCAATTGAATCAGCAGTGCCCCCTTTGGAATATTCTGGAGCATGACAGCCTAACATAATCAGAGAGCTGCTTAGTAGTACAGTGCTGTGAATCTGAAAACAGCAGAGACTATAGAGAGTGAATGTGGATGATAGCCAAACCATGACGATCAACTTTGCTGAATGTTTATGTTTATTGCTGTTCCAGCTTCAGACAACAAGGCGTCATCAGAGTTTTCCAGATTACACTTTTACCCCAAAACTTTTACACTGGATTAGACTTAAGATCACATATGTCATATGTAGGTCACATATGTAAAATGTCAAGACAACAAAGGTTTAACTTCATGGTAAATGTAATCCTTCTGTCACATGTTCTTAAAATGATGGTTTGGTGTTTTTTTTTCTTCTCTGTCTGTCTTCTCATATGTATGTCAGCACTGTATGCTTTGTAGTGAAAAACATGTAAATTATATGTGTCAAGTTCCTAGGTGGTTCTTGTCTAACTCTCTGGCCCAACTTGAAATCAAAGGTCACATACGAAATTATTTTAACTTACTGTTAGGGACAATGTGTTTGTAATGACCCTGACGAAGGCGTGCAATTTCCAAAACTTTGGTCTAATAAATCGATATGCATTAAAGGTCGAGTGTTCGAGTACATTTTAGATTTTCTAGAACCGCTCGCCATTCGATTAACACCTCAGCTCTTCAGGTGTGCGTTTACGTCCTTATCAGTTACAAATAATTGGCCATTTGTCAATTTATTACGTTCACAGACCATTGCAACAGGATTGTTCATCTGATTGACAAGCAAATTTCACCAGAAACTAGATTCATGCTAAAATGCATATGACTTTGAGACTGGAGCCTAGTTGCCAATGACATCACATGTCTGTTCAACAGGAAGTGGTACTTTTTTGACGCACAACTATTTAAGTCTTTCACTCCACATTGAATGTACTTGAAAAACGTAGCCATTCATCTGCGCGTGTTGTCTGTAGTGGACTTAATGCACTTAGAGTAAACTTGCAAGAAACTCATACTGTTTGAATAATGCTTTGGATACTTATAATCCTTCTTTTGAACATGTGTAAGTTCATTTAAAATATGATTATTTTTATTTAAAAGATTTTTTTCCTGATTGGTAAAGTAATTGGTGTTACTGTGTGTAATGTCTGATGCATTGCTTTGACTACATCATGAAATTGACTCATACACTTTCCCCACATACTTTTCTAGACGAAGCACATGATGTTATTCAATCAAATGGAGTAACAGAAGCTGCACCTGGAGATACAGTGACTTTAGATTGCTTTTTCCCTGCGGCTTTCGAAAATGAACAACTGTCCTGGTACAAACAAACACTGGGACAAAAGC